>NC_091528.1:2590350-2906775 GCF_041682495.2 Bombus fervidus | reverse complement strand
TTATGTGGCATCACGTTATAACTTATAACGTTATATACTTTTACGCTATAACGTATAACGTTATGTAGCATTATGTGTTAACGTATAACGTTATGTACTATTACGATATAACGTAAAACGTCATATACTATTACCTTATAACGAATAACGTTACGTAGTATTACGTTATGACGTAAAACGTTATATACTAATACCTTATAACGGATAACGTTATGTAGCATTGCATTATAACGTATAACGTTATCTGGTATTACGATATAACGTAAAACGTTATATAGTATTACCTTATAACGAATAACGTTATGTAGCATTACATTATATCGTATAACGCTATATATTATTACGTTATAACGAAAAACGATTAGTAGCATTACGTTATAACGTATAACGTTATGTAGTATTACGTTATAACATATAATGTCATATACTATTATCTTATAACGAATAACGTTATGTAGCATTACGTTATAACGTATAACGTTATGTAGCAGTACGGTATAACGTATAACGTTATCGGTATTACGATATAACGTAAAACGTTATATAGTATTACCTTATAACGAACAACGTTATGTAGCATTACATTATATCGTATAACGCTATATACTATTACGTTATAATGTATAACGTTATATAATATTACGCTATAGCGAATAACGTTATGTAGAATTACGTTATAACGTATAACGTTATGTAGCATTACACTATAACGTATAACGTTATATACTAATATCTTATATCCAATAACGATATGTAGCATTACGTTATAACGTATAACGTTATGTAGCATTACGGTATAACGTATATCGTTATTTGGTATTACGTTATAAGGTATAACGTTATATACTATTACCTTATAACGAGTAACGTTATGTAGCATTACACTATAACGTATAACGCTATATACCATTACCTGACAACGAATAACGTTATGTAGCAATACGTTATAACGTATAACGTTATATACTAATACCATGTAACGTATAACGTTATATACCAATACGTTATAACGTATAACGTTATCTGGTATTACGATATAACGTAAAACGTTATATAGTATTACCTTATAACGGATAACGTTATGTAGCATTGCATTATAACGTATAACGTTATCTGGTATTACGATATAACGTAAAACGTTATATAGTATTACCTTATAACGAATAACGTTATGTAGCATTACATTATATCGTATAACGCTATATATTATTACGTTATAACGAAAAACGATTAGTAGCATTACGTTATAACGTATAA
Organism: Bombus fervidus; assembly: GCF_041682495.2. Taxonomy (NCBI): domain Eukaryota; kingdom Metazoa; phylum Arthropoda; class Insecta; order Hymenoptera; family Apidae; genus Bombus; species Bombus fervidus. The sequence continues at coordinate 2,905,518 of NC_091528.1, read as the reverse complement.
CGTTATGTAGTATTACGTTATAACATATAATGTCATATACTATTATCTTATAACGAATAACGTTATGTAGCATTACGTTATAACGTATAACGTTATGTAGCAGTACGGTATAACGTATAACGTTATCGGTATTACGATATAACGTAAAACGTTATATAGTATTACCTTATAACGAACAACGTTATGTAGCATTACATTATATCGTATAACGCTATATACTATTACGTTATAATGTATAACGTTATATAATATTACGCTATAGCGAATAACGTTATGTAGAATTACGTTATAACGTATAACGTTCTGTAGCATTACATTATAACGTATAACGTTATATACTAATATCTTATATCCAATAACGATATGTAGCATTACGTTATAACGTATAACGTTATGTAGCATTACGGTATAACGTATATCGTTATTTGGTATTACGTTATAAGGTATAACGTTATATACTATTACCTTATAACGAGTAACGTTATGTAGCATTACACTATAACGTATAACGCTATATACCATTACCTGACAACGAATAACGTTATGTAGCAATACGTTATAACGTATAACGTTATATACTAATACCATGTAACGTATAACGTTATATACCAATACGTTATAACGTATAACGTTATCTGGTATTACGATATAACGTAAAACGTTATATAGTATTACCTTATAACGAACAACGTTATGTAGCATTACATTATATCGTATAACTCTATATACCATTACGTTAGAACGAATAACGATTAGTAGCATTACGTTATAACGTATAACGTTATGTAGCATCACGTTATAACATATAACGTCATATACTACTATCTTATAACGAATAACGTTATGTAGCATTATGTTATAATGTATAACGTTATATACTATTACTGTAAGACGCATAACGTTTTGTGGCATTACGTTATAACGTATAACGTTATATACTACTACGTTGTGACGTATAACGTTATGTAGCATTACGTTATAACGTATAACGTTATGTAGCATTACGTTATTACGTATAACGTTATATACTATTACTGTATAACGTATTACGTTATTTGGTATTACGTTATAACGCATAACGTTATATACTATTACGATATGACGTAAATCGTTATATATTATTACCTTATAACGCATAACGTTATATACTATTACAATATAACGTAAATCGTTATATATGATTACCTTATAACGCATAACGTTATATACTATTACGATATAACGTAAAAGGTTATATATTATTACCTTATAACGAATAACGTTATGTCCCATTACATTATAACGTATAACGTTTAACACTATTATCTTATAACGAATAACGTTATGTAGCATTATGTTATAATGTATAACGTTATATACTATTACTGTAAGACGCATAATGTTTTGTGGCATTACGTTATAACGCATAACGTTATATACTACTACGTTGTGACGTATAACGTTATGTAGCATTACGTTATTACGTATAACGTTATACACTATTACTAGTATAACGTATAACGTTATTTGGTATTACGTTATAACGCATAACGTTATATACTATTACGATATAACGTAAGTCGTTATATATTATTACCTTATAACGCATAACGTTATGTGGCATTACGCTATAACGTATAACGTTATATACTATTACGTTGTCACGTATAACGTTATGTAGCATTACGTTATAACGTATAACTTTATACACTATTACGTTATAACGTATAACGTTATGTGGCATCACGTTATAACTTATAACTTTATACACTTTTACGCTATAACGTATAACGTTATATAGCATTACGTGTTAACGTATATCGTTATGTACTATTACGATATAACGAAAAACGTCATATACTATTACCTTATAACGAATAACGTTACGTAGTATTACGTTATGACGTATAACGCCATATACTATTACCATATAACGGATAACGTTATGTAGTATTGCATTATAACGTATAACGTTTTATACTATTATCTTATAACTAATAACGTCATGTAGCATTACGTTATAACGTATATCGTTATGTGGCATTACATTATAAAGTATAACGTTATGTACTATTAACTTATAACGAATAACGTTATGTAGCATTACGTTATAACGTATAACGCTATATACTATTACCATATAACGAACAACGTTATGAAGCATTACATTACATTGTATAACGCTATATACTATTACCTTGTAACGAATAACGTTATGTCGCATTACGTTACAACGTATAACATTATATACTATTACGTTATAACGTATAACGTTATGTACTATTACGATATAACGTAAAATGTTATATACTATTACCTTATAGCGAATAACGTTATCTAGCATCACGTTATAACGTTTAACGTTATATAATATTAATTTATAACGTATAACGTTATTTGGTATTACGTTATGATGTATAACGTTATTTACTATTATGTAATAACGCATAACGTTATATACTAGTACGTTACACCGTATATCGTTATGTAGCATTACATTGTAACATATAGCGTTATATACTATTACGTTATAACGTATAACGTTATGTAGCATTACGTAATAACGTATAACGTTATGTAATATTACAAGATAATGTAAAATGTTATATACTATTACCTTATAGCGAATAACATTATCTAGCATCACGTTATAACGTATAACGTTATTTGGTTCAAGTTATAAAGTATAACGTTATATAAAATTACCTTATAACGAGTAACATTATGTTGCATTACATTATAACGTATAACGCCATATACTATTACCTTATAACGAATAAGGATATGTAGCATTACATTATAACGTATAACGTCATATACTATTACCTTATAACGAATAACGTTATATACTATTACGTTATAACGTATAACGTTATTTACCACTACGTTATAACGTATAACGTTATGTGGCATTACATTATAACGTATAACGTTATATACTATTACGTTGTAACGTATAACGTTATGTAGCATTCCGCTATAGCATATAACGTTATATACTAATGCCATGTAACGTATAACGTTATATACTATTACTGTATAACGTATAACGTTATTTGGTACCGCGTTATAACGTCTAACGTTATGTACTATTACGATGTAACGTATAACGCTATATACTATTACGTTATAACGTATAACGTTAGGTGGCATTACGCTATAACGTATAACGTTATATACTATTACGTTGTCACGTATAACGTTATGTAGCATTACATTATATCGTATAACGCTATATACTATTACGTTATAATGTATAACGTTATATAATATTACGCTATAGCGAATAACGTTATGTAGCAATACGTTATAACGTATAACGTTATATACTAATACCTTATAACGGATAACGTTATGTAGTATTGCATTATAACGTATAACGTTTTATACTATTATCTTATAACTAATAACGTCATGTAGCATTACGTTATAACATATATCGTTATGTGGCATTACATTATAAAGTATAACGTTATGTACTATTAACTTATAACGAATAACGTTATGTAGCATTACGTTATAACGTATAACGCTATATACTATTACCATATAACGAACAACGTTATGAAGCATTACATTACATCGTATAACGCTATATACTATTACCTTGTAACGAATAACGTTATGTCGCATTACCTTACAACGTATAACATTATATACTATTACGTTATAACGTATAACGTTATGTACTATTACGATATAACGTAAAATGTTATATACTATTACCTTATAGCGAATAACGTTATCTAGCATCACGTTATAACGTTTAACGTTATATAATATTAATTTATAACGTATAACGTTATTTGGTATTACGTTATGATGTATAACGTTATTTACTATTATGTAATAACGCATAACGTTATATACTAGTACGTTACACCGTATATCGTTATGTAGCATTACATTGTAACATATAGCGTTATATAGTATTACCTTATAACGAACAACGTTATGTAGCATTACATTATATCGTATAACGCTATATACTATTACGTTATAACGAAAAACGATTAGTAGCATTACGTTATAACGTATAACGTTATGTAGTATTACGTTATAACATATAACGTCATATACTATTATCTTATAACGAATAACGTTATATACTATTACGTAATAACGTATAACGTTATGTAGCATTACGTTATAACGTATAACGTTATATACTATTACTTTATAACTTATAACTATTTTTGGTATTGCGTAATAACGTATAACTCTATATACTGTTACCTTATATCGAATAACGTTATGTGGCATTACGTTACAACGTATAACATGATATACTATTACGTTATAACGTATAACGTTATGTAGTATTACGTTATAACATATAACGTCATATACTATTACCTTATAACGAATAACGTTATCTAGCATCACGTTATAACGTTTAACGTTATATAATATTAATTTAAAACGTATAACGTTATTTGGTATTACGTTATGATGTATAACGTTATTTACTATTATGTAATAACGCATAACGTTATATACTAGTACGTTACACCGTATATCGTTATGTAGCATTACATTGTAACATATAGCGTTATATACTATTACGTTATAACGTATAACGTTATGTAGCATTACGTAATAACGTATAACGTTATGTACTATTACAATATAACGTAAAATGTTATATACTATTACCTTATAGCGAATAACATTATCTAGCATCACGTTATAACGTATGACGTTATTTGGTTCAAGTTATAAAGTATAACGTTATATAAAATTACCTTATAACGAGTAACATTATGTTGCATTACATTATAACGTATAATGCCATATACTATTACCTTATAACGAATAACGTTTTGTAGTATTACGTTTTCACGTATAACGTTATATACTTATACCATGTAACGGATGACGTTATATACTATTACGTTATAACGTATAACGTTATTTACCACTACGTTATAACGTATAACGTTATGTGGCATTACATTATAACGTATAACGTTATATACTATTACTGTATAACGTATAACGTTATTTGGTATTACGTTATAACGCATAACGTTATATACTATTACGATATAACGTAAGTCGTTATATATTATTACCTTATAACGCATAACGTTATGTGGCATTACTCTATAACGTATAACGTTATATACTATTACGTTGTCACGTATAACGTTATGTAGCATTACGTTGTAACGTATAACTTTATACACTATTACGTTATAACGTATAACGTTATGTGGCATCACGTTATAACTTATAACTGTATATACTTTTACGCTATAACGTATAACGTTATATAGCATTACGTGTTAACGTATTTCGTTATGTACTATTACGATGAAACGAAAAACGTCATATACTATTACCTTATAACGAATAACGTTACGTAGTATTACGTTATGACGTAAAACGTTATATACTAATACCTTATAACGGATAACGTTATGTAGTATTGCATTATAACGTATAACGTTTTATACTATTATCTTATAACTAATAACGTCATGTAGCATTACGTTATAACGTATAACGTTATGTAGCAATACGGTATAACGTATAACGTCATATACTATTACCTTATAACGAATAACGTTACGTAGTATTACGTTATAAGGTATAGCGTTATATACTATTACCTTATAACGAGTAACGTTGTGTAGCATTACACTATAACGTATAACGCTATATACCATTAGCTTACAACGAATAACGTTATGTAGCAATACGTTATAACGTATAACGTTATATACTAATACCATGTAACGTAAAACGTTATATACCAATACGTTATAACGTATAACGTTATCTGGTATTACGATATAACGTAAAACGTTATATAGTATTACCTTATAACGAACAACGTTATGTAGCATTACATTATATCGTATAACGCTATATACTATTACGTTATAACGAATAACGATTAGTAGCATTACGTTATAACGTATAACGTTATGTAGCATTACGTTATAACATACAACGTCATATACTATTACCTTATAACGAATAACGTCATGTAGCATTATGTTATAATGTATAACGTTATATACTATTACTGTAAGACGCATAACGTTTTGTGGCATTACCTTATAACGTATAACGTTATGTAGCATTACAATATAACGTATAACGTTATACACTATTACTGTATAACGTATAACGTTATTTGGTATTACGTTATAACGCATAACGTTATATACTATTACGATATAACGTAAGTCGTTATATATTATTAGCTTATAACGCATAACGTTATGTGGCATTACGCTATAACGTATAACGTTATATACTATTACGTTGTCACGTATAACGTTATGTAGCATTACGTTATAACGTATAATGTTATGTACTATTAACTTATAACGAATAACGTTATGTAGCATTACGTTATAACGTATAACGCTATATACTATTACCATATAACGAACAACGTTATGAAGCATTACATTACATCGTATAACGCTATATACTATTACCTTGTAACGAATAACGTTATGTCGCATTACGTTACAACGTATAACATTATATACTATTACGTTATAACGTATAACGTTATGTACTATTACGATATAACGTAAAATATTATATACTATTACCTTATAGCGAATAACGTTATCTAGCATCACGTTATAACGTTTAACGTTATATAATATTAATTTATAACGTATAACGTTATTTGGTATTACGTTATGATGTATAACGTTATTTACTATTACGTTATGATGTATAACGTTATTTACTATTATGTAATAACGCATAACGTTATATACTAGTACGTTACACCGTATATCGTTATGTAGCATTACATTGTAACATATAGCGTTATATACTATTACGTTATAACGTATAACGTTATGTAGCATTACGTAATAACGTATAACGTTATGTACTATTACAATATAACGTAAAATGTTATATACTATTACCTTATAGCGAATAACATTATCTAGCATCACGTTATAACGTATAACGTTATTTGGTTCAAGTTATAAAGTATAACGTTATATAAAATTACCTTATAACGAGTAACATTATGTTGCATTACATTATAACGTATAATGCCATACACTATTACCTTATAACGAATAACGTTTTGTAGTATTACGTTTTCACGTATAACGTTATATACTTATACCATGTAACGGATGACGTTATATACTATTACGTTATAACGTATAACGTTATTTACCACTACGTTATAACGTATAACGTTATGTGGCATTACATTATAACGTATAACGTTATATACTATTACTCTATAACGTATAACGTTATATACTATTACGTTGTCACGTATAACGTTATGTAGCATTACGTTGTATCGTATAACTTTATACACTATTACGTTATAACGTATAACGTTATGTGGCATCACGTTATAACTTATAACTGTATATACTTTTACGCTATAACGTATAACGTTATATAGCATTACGTGTTAACGTATATCGTTATGTACTATTACGATGTAACGAAAAACGTCATATACTATTACCTTATAACGAATAACGTTACGTAGTATTACGTTATGACGTAAAACGTTATATACTAATACCTTATAACGGATAACGTTATGTAGTATTGCATTATAACGTATAACGTTTTATACTATTATCTTATAACTAATAACGTCATGTAGCATTACGTTATAACGTATAACGTTATGTAGCAATACGGTATAACGTATAACGTCATATACTATTACCTTATAACGAATAACGTTACGTAGTATTACGTTATAAGGTATAGCGTTATATACTATTACCTTATAACGAGTAAAGTTGTGTAGCATTACACTATAACGTATAACGCTATATACCATTAGCTTACAACGAATAACGTTATGTAGCAATACGTTATAACGTATAACGTTATATACTAATACCATGTAACGTAAAACGTTATATACCAATACGTTATAACGTATAACGTTATCTGGTATTACGATATAACGTAAAACGTTATATAGTATTACCTTATAACGAACAACGTTATGTAGCATTACATTATATCGTATAACGCTATATACTATTACGTTATAACGAATAACGATTAGTAGCATTACGTTATAACGTATAACGTTATGTAGCATTACGTTATAACATACAACGTCATATACTATTATCTTATAACGAATAACGTTATGTAGCATTATGTTATAATGTATAACGTTATATACTATTACTGTAAGACGCATAACGTTTTGTGGCATTACCTTATAACGTATAACGTTATATAGCTTTAAAATGTAACGTATAACGGTATATGGTATTACGTTATAACGTGTAACGTTATGTCGCATTACATTATATCGTATAACGTTATATACTATTACGTTATAACGTATAACGTTATGTAGCATTACGCTATAGCATATAACGTTATATACTAATGCCATGTAACGTATAACGTTATATCCTATTACTGTATAATGTATAACGTTATTTGGTATTATGTTATAACGTCTAACGTTATGTACTAATACGATATAACGTAAATCGTTATATATGACTGCCTTATAACGCATAACGTTATATACTATTAGGATATAACGTAAAACGTTATATATTATTACCTTATAACGAATAACGTTATGTAGCATTACATTATAACGTATAACGTTATATAGTATTATCTTATAACGAGTAACGTTATGTCCCATTACATTATAACGTATAACGTTTAACACTATTATCTTATAAGGAATAACGTTATGTAGCATTACATTATAACGTATAACGTTATACACTATTACTGTATAACGTATAACGTTATTTGGTATTACGTTATAACGCATAACGTTATATACTATTACGATATAACGTAAGTCGTTATATATTATTAGCGTATAACGCATAACGTTATGTGGCATTACGCTATAACGTATAACGTTATATACTATTACGTTGTCACGTATAACGTTATGTAGCATTACGTTATAACGTATAATGTTATGTACTATTAACTTATAACGAATAACGTTATGTAGCATTACGTTATAACGTATAACGCTATATAATATTACCATATAACGAACAACGTTATGAAGCATTACATTACATCGTATAACGCTATATACTATTACCTTGTAACGAATAACGTTATGTCGCATTACGTTACAACGTATAACATTATATACTATTACGTTATAACGTATAACGTTATGTAGCATTCCGCTATAGCATATAACGTTATATACTAATGCCATGTAACGTATAACGTTATATACTATTACTGTATAACGTATAACGTTATTTGGTATCGCGTTATAACGTCTAACGTTATGTACTATTACGATGTAACGTATAACTTTATACACTGTTACGTTATAACGTATAACGTTATGTGGCATCACGTTATAACTTATAACGTTATATACTTTTACGCTATAACGTATAACGTTATGTAGCATTATGTGTTAACGTATAACGTTATGTACTATTACGATATAACGTAAAACGTCATATACTATTACCTTATAACGAATAACGTTACGTAGTATTACGTTATGACGCAAAACGTTATATACTAATACCTTATAACGGATAACGTTATGTAGCATTGCATTATAACGTATAACGTTATCTGGTATTACGATATAACGTAAAACGTTATATAGTATTACCTTATAACGAACAACGTTATGTAGCATTACATTATATCGTATAACGCTACATACTATTACGTTATAACGAAAAACGATTAGCAGCATTACGTTATAACGTATAACGTTATGTAGTATTACGTTATAACATATAACGTCATATACTATTATCTTATAACGAATAACGTTATGTAGCATTACGTTATAACGTATAACGTTATGTAGCATTACGTTATAACGTATAACGTTATGTGGCATCACGTTATAACTTATAACGTTATATACTTTTACGCTATAACGTATAACGTTATGTAGCATTATGTGTTAACGTATAACGTTATGTACTATTACGAAATAACGTCAAACGTCATATACTATTACCTTATAACGAATAACGTTACGTAGTATTACGTTATGACGCAAAACGTTATATACTAATACCTTATAACGGATAACGTTATGTAGCATTGCTTTATAACGTATAACGTTATCTGGTATTACGATATAACGTAAAACGTTATATAGTATTACCTTATAACGAACAACGTTATGTAGCATTACATTATATCGTATAACGCTACATACTATTACGTTATAACGAAAAACGATTAGCAGCATTACGTTATAACGTATAACGTTATGTAGTATTACGTTATAACATATAACGTCATATACTATTATCTTATAACGAATAACGTTATGTAGCATTGCTTTATAACGTATAACGTTATCTGGTATTACGATATAACGTAAAACGTTATATAGTATTACCTTATAACGAACAACGTTATGTAGCATTACATTATATCGTATAACGCTATATACTATTACGTTATAATGTATAACGTTATATAATATTACGCTATAGCGAATAACGTTATGTAGAATTACGTTATAACGTATAACGTTATGTAGCATTACATTATAACGTATCACGTTATATACTAATATCTTATATCCAATAACGATATGTAGCATTACGTTATAACGTATAACGTTATGTAGCATTACGGTATAACGTATATCGTTATTTGGTATTACGTTATAAGGTATAACGTTATATACTATTACCTTATAACGAGTAACGTTATGTAGCATTACACTATAACGTATAACGCTATATACCATTACCTGACAACGAATAACGTTATGTAGCAATACGTTATAACGTATAACGTTATATACTAATACCATGTAACGTATAACGTTATATACCAATACGTTATAACGTATAACGTTATCTGGTATTACGATATAACGTAAAACGTTATATAGTATTACCTTACAACGAACAACGTTATGTAGCATTACATTATATCGTATAACGCTATATACTATTACGTTAGAACGAATAACGATTAGTAGCATTACGTTATAACGTATAACGTTATGTAGCATTACGTTATAACATATAACGTCATATACTACTATCTTATAACGAATAACGTTATTTAGCATTATGTTATAATGTATAACGTTATATACTATTACTGTAAGACGCATATCGTTTTGTGGCATTACGTTATAACGAATAACGTTATATACTACTACGTTGTGACGTATAACGTTATGTAGCATTACGTTATAACGTATAACGTTATGTAGCATTACGTTATTACGTATAACGTTATATACTATTACTGTATAACGTATTACGTTATTTGGTATTACGTTATAACGCATAACGTTATATACTATTACGATATGACGTAAATCGTTATATATTATTACCTTATAACGCATAACGTTATATACTATTACAATATAACGTAAATCGTTATATATGATTACCTTATAACGCATAACGTTATATACTATTACGATATAACGTAAAACGTTATATATTATTACCTTATAACGAATAACGTTATGTAGCATTACATTATAACGTATAACGTTATATAGTATTATCTTATAACGAGTAACGTTATGTCCCATTACATTATAACGTATAACGTTTAACACTATTATCTTATAACGAATAACGTTATGTAGCATTACATTATAACGTATAACGTTATATACTATTACTGTATAACGTATAACGTTATTTGGTATTACGTTATAACGCATAACGTTATGTGGCATTACATTATAACGTATAACGTTATATACTATTACGTTGTAACGTATAACGTTATGTAGCATTCCGCTATAGCATATAACGTTATATACTAATGCCATGTAACGTATAACGTTATATACTATTACTGTATAACGTATAACGTTATTTGGTATCGCGTTATAACGTCTAACGTTATGTACTATTACGATGTAACGTATAACTTTATACACTGTTACGTTATAACGTATAACGTTATGTGGCATCACGTTATAACTTATAACGTTATATACTTTTACGCTATAACGTATAACGTTATGTAGCATTATGTGTTAACGTATAACGTTATGTACTATTACGATATAACGTAAAACGTCATATACTATTACCTTATAACGAATAACGTTACGTAGTATTACGTTATGACGCAAAACGTTATATACGAATACCTTATAACGGATAACGTTATGTAGCATTGCATTATAACGTATAACGTTATCTGGTATTACGATATAACGTAAAACGTTATATAGTATTACCTTATAACGAACAACGTTATGTAGCATTACATTATATCGTATAAAGCTACATACTATTACGTTATAACGAAAAACGATTAGCAGCATTACGTTATAACGTATAACGTTATGTAGTATTACGTTATAACATAAAACGTCATATACTATTATCTTATAACGAATAACGTTATGTAGCATTACGTTATAACGTATAACGTTATGTAGCATTACGTTATAACGTATAACGTTATGTGGCATCACGTTATAACTTATAACGTTATATACTTTTACGCTATAACGTATAACGTTATGTAGCATTATGTGTTAACGTATAACGTTATCTACTATTACGAAATAACGTCAAAAGTCATATACTATTACCTTATAACGAATAACGTTACGTAGTATTACGTTATGACGCAAAACGTTATATACTAATACCTTATAACGGATAACGTTATGTAGCATTGCTTTATAACGTATAACGTTATCTGGTATTACGATATATCGTAAAACGTTATATAGTATTACCTTATAACGAACAACGTTATGTAGCATTACATTATATCGTATAACGCTACATACTATTACGTTATAACGAAAAACGATTAGCAGCATTACGTTATAACGTATAACGTTATGTAGTATTACGTTATAACATATAACGTCATATACTATTATCTTATAACGAATAACGTTATGTAGCATTGCTTTATAACGTATAACGTTATCTGGTATTACGATATAACGTAAAACGTTATATAGTATTACCTTATAACGAACAACGTTATGTAGCATTACATTATATCGTATAACGCTATATACTATTACGTTATAATGTATAACGTTATATAATATTACGCTATAGCGAATAACGTTATGTAGAATTACGTTATAACGTATAACGTTATGTAGCATTACATTATAACGTATCACGTTATATACTAATATCTTATATCCAATAACGATATGTAGCATTACGTTATAACGTATAACGTTATGTAGCATTACGGTATAACGTATATCGTTATTTGGTATTACGTTATAACGTATAACGTTATATACTATTACTTTATTTCGTATAACGTTATTTGGTGTTACGTTATGACGTATAACGTTATATACTAATACCTTACAAAGAATAACGTTATGTAGAATTACATTATAACGTATAACGTTATATACTATTATCTTATAAGGCATAACGTTATGCAGCATTACGTTATAACGTATAACGGTATATACTATTACGCTATAGCGTATAACGTTAAGTACTGTTACGATATCACGTATAGCCTGATATAATAATACGCTGCAGCCTATAACGATATGTAGCATTACGTTATAACGTATAACGTTATATACTATTACCTTATAGCAAACAACGTTATCTAGCATCACGTTATAACATATAACGTTATATACTATTACGTTATAAAGTATAACGTTATGTAGCATTGCGTTATAACGTATAACGTTATATACTAATACCATGTAATGTATAACGTTATATGGTATCACGTTATAACGAATAACGTTATGTAGTATTACGTTATGACGTATAATGTTATATACGAATACCTTATAACGAATGACGTTATGTAGCATTGCATTATAACGTATAACGTTATATAGTAGTACTTTATAATGTATAACGTTATTTGGTATTACGTTGTAAGGTATAACGTTATATACTATTACCTCATAACAAATAACTTTACGTAGCATTACGTTATAACGTATAACGTTCAATACTATTACGTTATGTCGTATAACGTTATGTAGCATTACGTTATAACGTATAACGTTATATAATATTAATTTATAACGTATAACGTTATTTGGTATTACGTTATAATGTATAACGTTATTTACTATTACGATATAACGTAAAACGTTATATACTATTACCTCATAGCGAATAACGTTATCTGGCATCACGTTATAACGTATAACGTCATATACTATTACCGTAGAACGAATAAAGTTATGTAGTATTACGTTATGACGTATAACGTCATATACTAATACCTTATAACAAATAACGTTATGTAGCATTACATTATAACGTATAACGTTATATACTAATATCTTATATCCAATAACGTTATGTAGCATTACGTTATAACGTATAACGTTATGTAGCATTACGGTATAACGTATAACGTTATTTGGTATTACGTTATGAGGTATAACGTTATATACTATTACCTTATAACGAGTAACGTTATGTAGCATTACACTATAACGTATAACGCTACATATCATTACCTGACAACGAATAACGTTATGTAGCAATACGTTATAACGTATAACGTTATATACTAATACCATGTAACGTATAATGTTATATACCAATACGTTATAACGTATAACGTTATCTGGTATTACGATATAACGTAAAACGTTATATAGTATTACCTTATAACGAACAACGTTATGTAGCATTACATCATATCGTATAACGCTATATACTATTACGTATAATGTATAACGTTATATACTATTACGCTATAGCGAATAACGTTATGTAGAATTACGTTATAACATATAACGTCATATACTATTACCTTATATCGAATAACGTTATCTGGCATCACATAATAACGTATAACGCTATACACTATTACCTTATAATGAATAACGTTATGTAGCATATCGTCCTAACGTATACCGTTATATACTATTACGTAATAACGTATAACGTTATGTAGCATTACGTTATAACGTATAACGTTATATACTATTACGTTATAACGTATAACGTTATGAACTATTACGATATAACGTAAAATGTTATATACTATTACCTTATAGCGAATAACGTTATCTAGCATCACGTTATAACGTTTAACGTTATATAATATTAATTTATAACGTATAACGTTATTTGGTATTACGTTATGATGCATAACGTTATATACTATTATGTAATAACGCATAACGTTATATACTAGTACGTTACACCGTATATCGTTATGTAGCATTACATTGTAACATATAGCGTTATATACTATTACGTTATAACGTATAACGTTATGTAGCATTACGTTATAACGTATAGCGTTCAATACTATTACGTTATGTCGTATAACGTTATGTAGCATTACGTTATTACGTATAACGTTGTGTAGCATTACGTTATAACGTATAGCGATATATACTATTACGCTATAGCGTGTAACAGTAAGTACTGTTACGTCATCACGTATAGCGTTATATACTATTAAGCTATAGCGTATAACGTTATGTAGCATTACGATATAACGTATAACGTTATATACTATAACGTCATAACGTACAACGTTATGTAGCATTACGTTATAACATATAACGTCATATACTAATACCTTATAACGAATAACGTTATGTTGCATTACGTTATAACGTATAACGATATATACTATTACGCTATAGCGTATAACGTCATAAACTATTACCTTATAACGAATAACGTTATGTAGTATTACGTTATGACGTATAACGTTATATACTAATACCATGTAACGTATAACGTTATATGGTATCACGTTATAACGTATAACGTTATATACTATTTCTTTATAACGTAAAACGTTATATATTATTACGCTATAGCGTATAACGTTATGTAGCATTACGTTATATCGTATAGCATTGTATACTATTACTATATACCGTAAAACGTTACTTGGTATTACGTTATAACGTATATCGTTATTTACAATTACGTTATAAAGTATAACGTTATGTATTGTTACTTTATAACGTACAACGTTATTTGGTAATACGTTATAACGTATAACGTTATTTACTATTACTTTAAAACGTATAACGTTTTTTGGTATTAAGTTATAAGGTATAACGTTATATAATATTACCTTATAACGAGTAACGTTACGTTGCATTACATTATAACGTATAAGGCCACATACTATTACGTTATAACGTATAACGTTATGTAGCATTACATTATAACGTATAACGTTATATACTATTACTTTATATCGTATAACGTTATTTGGTGTTACGTTATGACGTATAACGTTATATACTAATACCTTACAAAGAATAACGTTATGTAGAATTACATTATAACGTATAACGTTATATACTATTATCTTATAACGCATAACGTTATGCAGCATTACGTTATAACGTATAACGGTATATACTATTACGCTATAGCGTATAACGTTAAGTACTGTTACGATATCACGTATAGCCTGATATAATAATACGCTGCAGCCTATAACGATATGTAGCATTACGTTATAACGTATAACGTTATATACTATTACCTTATAGCAAACAACGTTATCTAGCATCACGTTATAACATATAACGTTATATAGTATTACGTTATAAAGTATAACGTTATGTAGCATTGCGTTATAACGTATAACGTTATATACTAATACCATGTAATGTATAACGTTATATGGTATCACGTTATAACGAATAACGTTATGTAGTATTACGTTATGACGTATAATGTTATATACGAATACCTTATAACGAATGACGTTATGTAGCATTGCATTATAACGTATAACGTTATATAGTAGTACTTTATAATGTATAACGTTATTTGGTATTACGTTGTAAGGTATAACGTTATATACTATTACCTCATAACAAATAACTTTACGTAGCATTACGTTATAACGTATAACGTTCAATACTATTACGTTATGTCGTATAACTTTATGTAGCATTACGTTATAACGTATAACGTCATATACTAATACCTTATAACGAATAACGTTATGTTGCATTACGTTATAACGTATAACGATATATACTATTACGTTATAACGTAAAACGTCATAATCTATTACCTTATTACGAACAACGTTATGTAGTATTACGTTATGACGTAAAACGTTATATACTAATACCATGTAACGTATAACGTTATATGGTATCACGTTATAACATATAACGTCATATACTATTTCTTTATAACGTAAAACGTTATATACTATTAAGCTATAGCGTATAACGTTATGTAGCATTACGATATAACGTATAACGTTATATACTATAACGTCATAACGTACAACGTTATGTAGCATTACGTTATAACATATAACGTCATATACTAATACCTTATAACGAATAACGTTATGTTGCATTACGTTATAACGTATAACGATATATACTATTACGCTATAGCGTATAACGTCATAAACTATTACCTTATAACGAATAACGTTATGTAGTATTACGTTATGACGTATAACGTTATATACTAATACCATGTAACGTATAACGTTATATGGTATCACGTTATAACATATAACGTCATATACTAATACCTTATAACGAATAACGTTATGTTGCATTACGTTATAACGTATAACGATATATACTATTACGCTATAGCGTATAACGTCATAAACTATTACCTTATAACGAATAACGTTATGTAGCATATCGTCCTAACGTATAACGTTATATACTATTACGTAATAACGTATAACGTTATGTAGCATTACGTTATAACGTATAACGTTATATACTATTACGTTATAACGTATAACGTTATGAACTATTACGATATAACGTAAAATGTTATATACTATTACCTTATAGCGAATAACGTTATCTAGCATCACGTTATAACGTTTAACGTTATATAATATTAATTTATAACGTATAACGTTATTTGGTATTACGTTATGATGCATAACGTTATATACTATTATGTAATAACGCATAACGTTATATACTAGTACGTTACACCGTATATCGTTATGTAGCATTACATTGTAACATATAGCGTTATATACTATTACGTTATAACGTATAACGTTATGTAGCATTACGTTATAACGTATAGCGTTCAATACTATTACGTTATGTCGTATAACGTTATGTAGCATTACGTTATTACGTATAACGTTGTGTAGCATTACGTTATAACGTATAGCGATATATACTATTACGCTATAGCGTGTAACAGTAAGTACTGTTACGTCATCACGTATAGCGTTATATACTATTAAGCTATAGCGTATAACGTTATGTAGCATTACGATATAACGTATAACGTTATATACTATAACGTCATAACGTACAACGTTATGTAGCATTACGTTATAACATATAACGTCATATACTAATACCTTATAACGAATAACGTTATGTTGCATTACGTTATAACGTATAACGATATATACTATTACGCTATAGCGTATAACGTCATAAACTATTACCTTATAACGAATAACGTTATGTAGTATTACGTTATGACGTATAACGTTATATACTAATACCATGTAACGTATAACGTTATATGGTATCACGTTATAACGTATAACGTTATATACTATTTCTTTATAACGTAAAACGTTATATATTATTACGCTATAGCGTATAACGTTATGTAGCATTACGTTATATCGTATAGCATTGTATACTATTACTATATACCGTAAAACGTTACTTGGTATTACGTTATAACGTATATCGTTATTTACAATTACGTTATAAAGTATAACGTTATGTATTGTTACTTTATAACGTACAACGTTATTTGGTAATACGTTATAACGTATAACGTTATTTACTATTACTTTAAAACGTATAACGTTTTTTGGTATTAAGTTATAAGGTATAACGTTATATAATATTACCTTATAACGAGTAACGTTACGTTGCATTACATTATAACGTATAAGGCCACATACTATTACGTTATAACGTATAACGTTATGTAGCATTACATTATAACGTATAACGTTATATACTATTACTTTATATCGTATAACGTTATTTGGTGTTACGTTATGACGTATAACGTTATATACTAATACCTTACAAAGAATAACGTTATGTAGAATTACATTATAACGTATAACGTTATATACTATTATCTTATAACGCATAACGTTATGCAGCATTACGTTATAACGTATAACGGTATATACTATTACGCTATAGCGTATAACGTTAAGTACTGTTACGATATCACGTATAGCCTGATATAATAATACGCTGCAGCCTATAACGATATGTAGCATTACGTTATAACGTATAACGTTATATACTATTACCTTATAGCAAACAACGTTATCTAGCATCACGTTATAACATATAACGTTATATAGTATTACGTTATAAAGTATAACGTTATGTAGCATTGCGTTATAACGTATAACGTTATATACTAATACCATGTAATGTATAACGTTATATGGTATCACGTTATAACGAATAACGTTATGTAGTATTACGTTATGACGTATAATGTTATATACGAATACCTTATAACGAATGACGTTATGTAGCATTGCATTATAACGTATAACGTTATATAGTAGTACTTTATAATGTATAACGTTATTTGGTATTACGTTGTAAGGTATAACGTTATATACTATTACCTCATAACAAATAACTTTACGTAGCATTACGTTATAACGTATAACGTTCAATACTATTACGTTATGTCGTATAACTTTATGTAGCATTACGTTATAACGTATAACGTCATATACTAATACCTTATAACAAATAACGTTATGTTGCATTACGTTATAACGTATAACGATATATACTATTACGTTATAACGTAAAACGTCATAATCTATTACCTTATTACGAACAACGTTATGTAGTATTACGTTATGACGTAAAACGTTATATACTATTTCTTTATAACGTAGAACGTTGTTTGGTATTACGTTATAACGTATAACGCTATATACTATAACCCTATAACTAATAACGTTATGTAGCATTACATTATAACGTATAACGTTATATGCTATTACTTTGAAACGTATAACGTTTTTTGGTATTACGTTATGACGTATAACGTATTATACTAATACCTTATAACGAGTAACGTTATGTTGCATTACATTATAACGTATAACGCCATATACTATTACCTTATAACGAATAACGTTATGTAGCATTACGTTTTAACGTATAACGTTATATACTTATACCATGTAACGGATAACGTTATATGGTATTACGTGATAACATATAACGTTATATACTATTACGATATAACGTAAAACGTCATAAACTATTACCTTATAACGAATAACGTTATGTAGTATTACGTTATGACGTATAACGTTATATACTAATACCATGTAACGTATAAAGTTATATGGTATCACGTTATAAAGTATAACATTATATACTATTTCTTTATAACGTATAACGTTATATATTATTACGCTATAGCGTATAACGTTATGTAGCATTACGTTATAACGTATAGCGTTCAATACTATTACGTTATGTCGTATAACGTTATATAGCATTACGTTATTACGCATAACGTTGTGTAGCATTACGTTATAACGTATAGCGATATATACTATTACGCTATAGCGTGTAACAGTAAGTACTGTTACGTCATCACGTATAGCGTTATATACTATTAAGCTATAGCGTATAACGTTATGTAGCATTACGATATAACGTATAACGTTATATACTATAACGTCATAACGTACAACGTTATGTAGCATTACGTTATAACGTATAACGTCATATACTAATACCTTATAACGAATAACGTTATGTTGCATTACGTTATAACGTATAACGATATATACTATTACGCTATAGCGTATAACGTCATAAACTATTACCTTATAACGAATAACGTTATGTAGTATTACGTTATGACGTATAACGTTATATACTCTTACCATGTAACGTATAACGTTATATGGTATCACGTTATAACGTATAACGTTATATACTAATACCATGTAACGTATAATGTTATATACCAATACGTTATAACGTATAACGTTATCTGGTATTACGATATAACGTAAAACGTTATATAGTATTACCTTATAACGAACAACGTTATGTAGCATTACATCATATCGTATAACGCTATATACTATTACGTATAATGTATAACGTTATATACTATTACGCTATAGCGAATAACGTTATGTAGAATTACGTTATAACATATAACGTCATATACTATTACCTTATATCGAATAACGTTATCTGGCATCACATAATAACGTATAACGCTATACACTATTACCTTATAATGAATAACGTTATGTAGCATATCGTCCTAACGTATAACGTTATATACTATTACGTAATAACGTATAACGTTATGTAGCATTACGTTATAACGTATAACGTTATATACTATTACGTTATAACGTATAACGTTATGAACTATTACGATATAACGTAAAATGTTATATACTATTACCTTATAGCGAATAACGTTATCTAGCATCACGTTATAACGTTTAACGTTATATAATATTAATTTATAACGTATAACGTTATTTGGTATTACGTTATGATGCATAACGTTA
Organism: Bombus fervidus; assembly: GCF_041682495.2. Taxonomy (NCBI): domain Eukaryota; kingdom Metazoa; phylum Arthropoda; class Insecta; order Hymenoptera; family Apidae; genus Bombus; species Bombus fervidus. The sequence continues at coordinate 2,884,068 of NC_091528.1, read as the reverse complement.
TATACTATTATGTAATAACGCATAACGTTATATACTAGTACGTTACACCGTATATCGTTATGTAGCATTACATTGTAACATATAGCGTTATATACTATTACGTTATAACGTATAACGTTATGTAGCATTACGTTATAACGTATAGCGTTCAATACTATTACGTTATGTCGTATAACGTTATGTAGCATTACGTTATTACGTATAACGTTGTGTAGCATTACGTTATAACGTATAGCGATATATACTATTACGCTATAGCGTGTAACAGTAAGTACTGTTACGTCATCACGTATAGCGTTATATACTATTAAGCTATAGCGTATAACGTTATGTAGCATTACGATATAACGTATAACGTTATATACTATAACGTCATAACGTACAACGTTATGTAGCATTACGTTATAACATATAACGTCATATACTAATACCTTATAACGAATAACGTTATGTTGCATTACGTTATAACGTATAACGATATATACTATTACGCTATAGCGTATAACGTCATAAACTATTACCTTATAACGAATAACGTTATGTAGTATTACGTTATGACGTATAACGTTATATACTAATACCATGTAACGTATAACGTTATATGGTATCACGTTATAACGTATAACGTTATATACTATTTCTTTATAACGTAAAACGTTATATATTATTACGCTATAGCGTATAACGTTATGTAGCATTACGTTATATCGTATAGCATTGTATACTATTACTATATACCGTAAAACGTTACTTGGTATTACGTTATAACGTATATCGTTATTTACAATTACGTTATAAAGTATAACGTTATGTATTGTTACTTTATAACGTACAACGTTATTTGGTAATACGTTATAATGTATAACGTTATTTACTATTACTTTAAAACGTATAACGTTTTTTGGTATTAAGTTATAAGGTATAACGTTATATAATATTACCTTATAACGAGTAACGTTACGTTGCATTACATTATAACGTATAAGGCCACATACTATTACGTTATAACGTATAACGTTATGTAGCATTACATTATAACGTATAACGTTATATACTATTACTTTATATCGTATAACGTTATTTGGTGTTACGTTATGACGTATAACGTTATATACTAATACCTTACAAAGAATAACGTTATGTAGAATTACATTATAACGTATAACGTTATATACTATTATCTTATAACGCATAACGTTATGCAGCATTACGTTATAACGTATAACGGTATATACTATTACGCTATAGCGTATAACGTTAAGTACTGTTACGATATCACGTATAGCCTGATATAATAATACGCTGCAGCCTATAACGATATGTAGCATTACGTTATAACGTATAACGTTATATACTATTACCTTATAGCAAACAACGTTATCTAGCATCACGTTATAACATATAACGTTATATAGTATTACGTTATAAAGTATAACGTTATGTAGCACTGCGTTATAACGTATAACGTTATATACTAATACCATGTAATGTATAACGTTATATGGTATCACGTTATAACGAATAACGTTATGTAGTATTACGTTATCACGTATAATGTTATATACGAATACCTTATAACGAATGACGTTATGTAGCATTGCATTATAACGTATAACGTTATATAGTAGTACTTTATAATGTATAACGTTATTTGGTATTACGTTGTAAGGTATAACGTTATATACTATTACCTCATAACAAATAACTTTACGTAGCATTACGTTATAACGTATAACGTTCAATACTATTACGTTATGTCGTATAACTTTATGTAGCATTACGTTATAACGTATAACGTCATATACTAATACCTTATAACGAATAACGTTATGTTGCATTACGTTATAACGTATAACGATATATACTATTACGTTATAACGTAAAACGTCATAATCTATTACCTTATTACGAACAACGTTATGTAGTATTACGTTATGACGTAAAACGTTATATACTATTTCTTTATAAGGTAGAACGTTGTTTGGTATTACGTTATAATGTATAACGCTATATACTATAACCCTATAACTAATAACGTTATGTAGCATTACATTATAACGTATAACGTTATATGCTATTACTTTGAAACGTATAACGTTTTTTGGTATTACGTTATGACGTATAACGTTATATACTAATACCTTATAACGAGTAACGTTATGTTGCATTACATTATAACGTATAACGCCATATACTATTACCTTATAACGAATAACGTTATGTAGCATTACGTTTTAACGTATAACGTTATATACTTATACCATGTAACGGATAACGTTATATGGTATTACGTGATAACATATAACGTTATATACTATTACGATATAACGTAAAACGTCATAAACTATTACCTTATAACGAATAACGTTATGTAGTATTACGTTATGACGTATAACGTTATATACTAATACCATGTAACGTATAAAGTTATATGGTATCACGTTATAAAGTATAACATTATATACTATTTCTTTATAACGTATAACGTTATATATTATTACGCTATAGCGTATAACGTTATGTAGCATTACGTTATAACGTATAGCGTTCAATACTATTACGTTATGTCGTATAACGTTATATAGCATTACGTTATTACGCATAACGTTGTGTAGCATTACGTTATAACGTATAGCGATATATACTATTACGCTATAGCGTGTAACAGTAAGTACTGTTACGTCATCACGTATAGCGTTATATACTATTAAGCTATAGCGTATAACGTTATGTAGCATTACGATATAACGTATAACGTTATATACTATAACGTCATAACGTACAACGTTATGTAGCATTACGTTATAACGTATAACGTCATATACTAATACCTTATAACGAATAACGTTATGTTGCATTACGTTATAACGTATAACGATATATACTATTACGCTATAGCGTATAACGTCATAAACTATTACCTTATAACGAATAACGTTATGTAGTATTACGTTATGACGTATAACGTTATATACTCTTACCATGTAACGTATAACGTTATATGGTATCACGTTATAACGTATAACGTTATATACTATTTCTTTATAACGTAAAACGTTATATATTATTACGCTATAGCGTATAACGTTATGTAGCATTACGTTATAACGTATAACATTGTATACTATTACTATATACCGTAAAACGTTACTTGGTATTACGTTATAACGTATATCGTTATTTACAATTACTTCATAAAGTATAACGTTATGTATTGTTACTTTATAACATACAACGTTATTTGGTAATACGTTATAATGTATAACGTCATTTACTAATACCTTATAACGAATAACGTTATGTAGGATTACATTATAACGTATAACGTTATATACTATTATCTTATAACGAATAACGTTATGTAGCATTACATTATAACGTACAACGTTATATACTATTATCTTATAACGAATAACGTTATGTAGCATTACATTATAACGTACAACGTTATATACTATTACTTTATAACGTATAACGTTATTTGGTATTACGTTATAAGGTATAACGCTATATACTAATACCTTATAACTAATAACGTTATGTAGAATTACATTATAACGTATAACGTTATATACTATTATCTTATAACGCATAACGTTATGCAGCATTACGTTATAACGTATAACGTTATATAATATTAATTTATAACGTATAACGTTATTTGGTATTACGTTATAATGTATAGCGTTATGTACTATTACGATATAACGTAAAACGTTATATAATATTACCTTATAGCGAATAACGTTATGTAGCACTACGTTATTACGTATAACGTTATGTAGCATTACGTTATGACGTATAGCGATATATACTATCACGCTATAGCGTGTAACGTTAAGTACTGTTACGTTATCACGTATAGAGTTATATACTATTAAGCTATAGCGTATAACGTTATGCAGCATTACGATATAACGTATAACTTTATATACTATAACGTCATAACGTATAACGTTATGTAGCATTACGTCATAACGTGTAACGATATATACTATTACGTTATAACGTATAACGTTATGTAGCATTACGTTATAACGTATAACGTTATATACTAATACCATGTAACGTATTACGTTATATGGTATCACGTTATAACGTATAACGTTATGTACTATTACCATATAACGTAAAACGTTATATACTATTACCTTCTAGCGAATAACGTTCTCTAGCATCACGTTATAACGTGTAACGTCATATACTATTACCTTATATCGAATAACGTTATGTAGTATTACGTTATGACGTATAACGTTATATACTAATACCTTATAACGAATAACGTTATGTAGCATTACATTATAACGTATAACGTAATATACTATTACTTTATAACTTATAACGTTATTTGGTATTACGTTATAAGGTATAACGTTATATACCATTAACTTATAGCGAATAACGTTATCTAGCATCACGTTATAACGTATAACGTTATATACTATTACGTTATAACGTATAACGTTAGGTAGCATTACGTTATAACGTATAACGTTATATACTAGTACCATGTAACGTATAACGTTATATACTATTTCTTTATAACGTATAACGTTATATATTATTACGCTATAGCGTATAACGATATGTAGCATTACGTTATAATGTATAACGATATATACTATTACGCTATAGCGTATAACGTTAAGTACTGTTACGATATCACGTATTGCGTTACATACTATTACGCTGTAGCCTATAACGTTATGTAGCATTACGTTATAACGTATAACGTTATTTGGTATTACGTTAGAATGTATAATGTCATTTACTATATCGTTATAACGCATAACGTTGTATACTATTACCTTACAGCGAACAACGTTATCTAGCATCACGTTATAACGCATATCGTTATATACTTATACGTTATGACGTAAAACGTCACATACTATTACCTTATTACGAACAAAGTTATGTAGTAATACGTTATGACGTAGAACGTTATATACTATTTCTTTATAACGTATAACGTTGTTTGGTATTACGTTAAAACGTATAACGCTATATACTATAACCCTATAACTAATAACGTTATGTAGCATTACATTATAACGTATAACGTTATATACTATTACTTTAAAACGTATAACGTTATATACTATTACGTTATAACGTATAACGTTAGGTAGCATTACGTTATAACGTATAACGTTATATACTAGTACCATGTAACGTATAACGTTATATACTATTTCTTTATAACGTATAACGTTATATATTATTACGCTATAGCGTATAACGATATGTAGCATTACGTTATAACGTATAACGATATATACTATTACGCTATAGCGTATAACGTTAAGTACTGTTACGATATCACGTATTGCGTTACATACTATTACGCTATAGCCTATAACGTTATGTAGCATTACGTTATAACGTATAACGTTATTTGGTATTACGTTAGAATGTATAATGTCATTTACTATATCGTTATAACGCATAACGTTGTATACTATTACCTTATAGCGAACAACGTTATCTAGCATCACTTTATAACGCATATCGTTATATACTTATACGTTATAACGTAAAACGTCACATACTATTACCTTATTACGAACAAAGTTATGTAGTAATACGTTATGACGTAGAACGTTATATACTATTTCTTTATAACGTATAACGTTGTTTGGTATTACGTTAAAACGTATAACGCTATATACTATAACCCTATAACTAATAACGTTATGTAGCATTACATTATAACGTATAACGTTATATACTATTACTTTAAAACGTATAACGTTTTTTGGTATTACGTTATGACGTATAACGTTATATACTAATACCTTATAACGAGTAACGTTATGTTGCATTACATTATAACGTATAACGCCATATACTATTACCTTATAACGAATAACGTTATGTAGCATTACGTTTTAACGTATAACGTTATATACTTATACCATGTAACGGATAACGTTATATGGTATTACGTTATAACGTATAACGTTGTATACTATTACTATATACCGTAAAACGTTATTTGGTATTACGTTATAACGTATATCGTTATTTACAATTACATTATAAAGTATAACGTTATGTATTGTAACTTTATAACGTACAACGTTATTTTGTATTACGGTATAAGGTATAACGTTATATACTATTACCTTATAACAAATAACGTTACGTAGCATTACGTTATAACGTATAACGTTCACTACTATTACGTTATATCGTATAACGTTATGTAGTATTACGTTGTGACGTATAACGTTACATACTAATGCCTTATAACGAATAACGTTATGTAGCATTACATTATAACGTATAACGTTATATAGTATTACTTTATAACGTATAACGGTATTTGGTAATACTTTATAAGGTATAACGTTATATACTATTACCTTATAAAAGTAACGTTACGTAGCATTACGGTATAACGTATAACGCTCAATACTATTACGTTATATCGTATAAAGTTTTGTAGCATTACTTTATAACGTATAACGTTATATACTAATGCCATGTAACGTATAACGTTATATGGTATTACGTTATTACGTATAACGTTATGTAGCATTACATTATAACGTATAACGTTATATACTATTATCTTATAACGAATAACGTTACGTTGCATTATATTATAACGTACAACGTTATATACTATTACTTTATAACGTATAACGTTATTTGGTATTACGTTATAATGTATAACGTTATTTACTATTACGTTATAACGCATAAAGTTATATACTATTAATTTATAACGTGTAGCGTTATTTGGTATTACATTATATGGTATAACGTTGTGTACTGTTACCTTATAAACAGTAACGTTATGTAGTATTACATTATAACGTATAACGCTATATACTATTACTTTAAAACGTATAACGTTTTTCGGTATTAAGTTATAGGGTATAACGTTATATAATATTACCTTATAACAAATAACGTTACGTAGCATTACGTTATAACGTATAACGTTCAATACTATTACGTTATGTCGTATAACGCTATGTAGCATTACATTATAACGTACAACGTTATATACTACTACTTTATAACGTATAACGTTAGTTGGTATTACGTTATAAGGTATAACGTTATATACCATTAACTTATAGCGAATAACGTTATCTAGCATCACGTTATAACGTGTAACGTCATATACTATTACCTTATATCGAATAACGTTATGTAGTATTACGTTATGACGTATAACGTTATATACTAATACCTTATAACGAATAACGTTATGTAGCATTACATTATAACGTATAACGTAATATACTATTACTTTATAACTTATAACGTTATTTGGTATTACGTTATAAGGTATAACGTTATATACCATTAACTTATAGCGAATAACGTTATCTAGCATCACGTTATAACGTATAACGTTATATACTATTACGTTATAACGTATAACGTTAGGTAGCATTACGTTATAACGTATAACGTTATATACTAGTACCATGTAACGTATAACGTTATATTCTATTTCTTTATAACGTATAACGTTATATATTATTACGCTATAGCGTATAACGTTATGTAGCATTACGTTATAATGTGCAACGTTGCATACTATTACTATATACCGTAAAACGTTATTTGGTATTACGTTATAACGTATATCGTTATTTTTCAATTACGTTATAAAGTATAACGTTATGTATTGTTACTTTATAACGTACAACGTTGTTTGGTAATACGTTATAATGTATAACGTTATTTACTATTACGTTACAACGTATAACGTTATGTAGTATTACGTTATAACGTATAACGTTATATACTATGACGATATAACGTAGAACGTTGTTTGGTATTACGTTATAACGTATAACGCTATATACTATAACCCTATAACTAATAACGTTATGTAGCATTACATTATAACGTATAACGTTATATGCTATTACTTTGAAACGTATAACGTTTTTTGGTATTACGTTATGACGTATAACGTTATATACTAATACCTTATAACGAGTAACGTTATGTTGCATTACATTATAACGTATAACGCCATATACTATTACCTTATAACGAATAACGTTATGTAGCATTACGTTTTAACGTATAACGTTATATACTTATACCATGTAACGGATAACGTTATATGGTATTACGTGATAACATATAACGTTATATACTATTACGATATAACGTAAAACGTCATAAACTATTACCTTATAACGAATAACGTTATGTAGTATTACGTTATGACGTATAACGTTATATACTAATACCATGTAACGTATAAAGTTATATGGTATCACGTTATAAAGTATAACATTATATACTATTTCTTTATAACGTATAACGTTATATATTATTACGCTATAGCGTATAACGTTATGTAGCATTACGTTATAACGTATAGCGTTCAATACTATTACGTTATGTCGTATAACGTTATACAGCATTACGTTATTACGTATAACGTTGTGTAGCATTACGTTATAACGTATAGCGATATATACTATTACGCTATAGCGTGTAACAGTAAGTACTGTTACGTCATCACGTATAGCGTTATATACTATTAAGCTATAGCGTATAACGTTATGTAGCATTACGATATAACGTATAACGTTATATACTATAACGTCATAACGTACAACGTTATGTAGCATTACGTTATAACGTATAACGTCATATACTAATACCTTATAACGAATAACGTTATGTTGCATTACGTTATAACGTATAACGATATATACTATTACGCTATAGCGTATAACGTCATAAACTATTACCTTATAACGAATAACGTTATGTAGTATTACGTTATGACGTATAACGTTATATACTCTTACCATGTAACGTATAACGTTATATGGTATCACGTTATAACGTATAACGTTATATACTATTTCTTTATAACGTAAAACGTTATATATTATTACGCTATAGCGTATAACGTTATGTAGCATTACGTTATAACGTATAACATTGTATACTATTACTATATACCGTAAAACGTTACTTGGTATTACGTTATAACGTATATCGTTATTTACAATTACTTCATAAAGTATAACGTTATGTATTGTTACTTTATAACATACAACGTTATTTGGTAATACGTTATAATGTATAACGTCATTTACTAATACCTTATAATTAATAACGTTATGTAGGATTACATTATAACGTATAACGTTATATACTATTATCTTATAACGAATAACGTTATGTAGCATTACATTATAACGTACAACGTTATATACTATTATCTTATAACGAATAACGTTATGTAGCATTACATTATAACGTACAACGTTATATACTATTACTTTATAACGTATAACGTTATTTGGTATTACGTTATAAGGTATAACGCTATATACTAATACCTTATAACTAATAACGTTATGTAGAATTACATTATAACGTATAACGTTATATACTATTATCTTATAACGCATAACGTTATGCAGCATTACGTTATAACGTATAACGTTATATAATATTAATTTATAACGTATAACGTTATTTGGTATTACGTTATAATGTATAACGTTATGTACTATTATGATATAACGTAAAACGTTATATACTATTACCTTAGAGCGAATAACGTTATCTGGCATCACGATATAACGTATAACGTCATATACTATTACCTTATAACGAATAACGTTATGTAGTATTACGTTATGACGTATAACATCATATACTAATACCTTATAACGAATAACGTTATGTAGCATTACATTATAACGTATAACGTTATATACTATTACTATATAACGTATAACGTTATTTGGCATTAAGTTATAAGGTATAACATTATATAATATTACCTTATAACGAGTAATGTTATGTTGCATTACATTATAACGTATAACGCCATATACTAATACCTCATAACGAATAACGTTATGTAGAATTACATTATAACGTATATCGTTATATACTACTATCTTATAACGAATAACGTTATGTAGCATTACGTTATAACGTGTGAGTTGTATACTAATACCATGTAACGTATAACGTTATATGGTATCACGTTATAACGTATAGCGTTATGTACTATTACGATATAACGTAAAACGTTATATAATATTACCTTATAGCGAATAACGTTATGTAGCACTAAGTTATTACGTATAACGTTATGTAGCATTACGTTATAACGTATAGCGATATATACTATCACGCTATAGCGTGTAACGTTAAGTACTGTTACGTTATCACGTATAGAGTTATATACTATTAAGCTATAGCGTATAACGTTATGCAGCATTACGATATAACGTATAACTTTATATACTATAACGTCATAACGTATAACGTTATGTAGCATTACGTCATAACGTGTAACGATATATACTATTACGTTATAACGAATAACGTTATGTAGAATTACATTATAACGTATAACGATATATACTATTACGCTATAGCGTATAACGTTAAGTAATGTTACGTTATCACGTATAGCGTTATATATTATTACGCTGTAGCGTATAACGTTATGTAGCATTACGTTATAACGTATAACGTTATATAATATTAATTCATAACGTATAACGTTATTTGGTATTACGTTATAACGTATATCGTTATTTACAATTACGTTATAAAGTATAACGTTATGTATTGTTACTTTATAACGTACAACGTTATTTGGTATTACGGTATAAGGTATAACGTTATATACTATTACCTTATAACAAATAACGTTACGTAGCATTACCTTATAACGTATAACGTTATATAGTATTACTTTATAATGTATAACGGTATTTGGTAATACTTTATAAGGTATAACGTTATATACTATTACATTATAAAAAATAACGTTACGTAGCATTACGTTATAACGTACAACGCTCAATACTATTACGTTATATCGTATAACGTTATGTAGCATTACTTTATAACGTATAACGTTATATACTAATGCCATGTAACGTATAACGTTATGTTGCATTACATTATAAAGTACAACGTTATGTACTATTACTTTATAACGTATAACGTTATTTGGTCTTACGTTCTAAGGTATAGCGTTATATACTAATACCTTCTAGCGAACAACGTTATCTAGCATCACGTTATAACGTCTAACGTTATATACTATTACGTTATAACGTATAACGTTATGTAGCATTACGTTATAACGTATAACGTTATATACTAATACCATGTAACGTATTACGTTATATGGTATCACGTTATAACGTATAACGTTATGTACTATTACCATATAACGTAAAACGTTATATACTATTACCTTCTAGCGAATAACGTTCTCTAGCATCACGTTATAACGTGTAACGTCATATACTATTACCTTATATCGAATAACGTTATGTAGTATTACGTTATGACGTATAACGTTATATACTAATACCTTATAATGAATAACGTTATGTAGCATTACATTATAACGTATAACGTAATATACTATTACTTTATAACTTATAACGTTATTTGGTATTACGTTATAAGGTATAACGTTATATACCATTAACTTATAGCGAATAACGTTATCTAGCATCACGTTATAACGTATAACGTTATATACTATTACGTTATAACGTATAACGTTAGGTAGCATTACGTTATAACGTATAACGTTATATACTAGTACCATGTAACGTATAACGTTATATACTATTTCTTTATAACGTATAACGTTATATATTATTACGCTATAGCGTATAACGATATGTAGCATTACGTTATAATGTATAACGATATATACTATTACGCTATAGCGTATAACGTTAAGTACTGTTACGATATCACGTATTGCGTTACATACTATTACGCTGTAGCCTATAACGTTATGTAGCATTACGTTATAACGTATAACGTTATTTGGTATTACGTTAGAATGTATAATGTCATTTACTATATCGTTATAACGCATAACGTTGTATACTATTACCTTACAGCGAACAACGTTATCTAGCATCACGTTATAACGCATATCGTTATATACTTATACGTTATGACGTAAAACGTCACATACTATTACCTTATTACGAACAAAGTTATGTAGTAATACGTTATGACGTAGAACGTTATATACTATTTCTTTATAACGTATAACGTTGTTTGGTATTACGTTAAAACGTATAACGCTATATACTATAACCCTATAACTAATAACGTTATGTAGCATTACATTATAACGTATAACGTTATATACTATTACTTTAAAACGTATAACGTTTTTTGGTATTACGTTATGACGTATAACGTTATATACTAATACCTTATAACGAGTAACGTTATGTTGCATTACATTATAACGTATAACGCCATATACTATTACCTTATAACGAATAACGTTATGTAGCATTACGTTTTAACGTATAACGTTATATACTTATACCATGTAACGGATAACGTTATATGGTATTACGTTATAACGTATAACGTTGTATACTATTACTATATACCGTAAAACGTTATTTGGTATTACGTTATAACGTATATCGTTATTTACAATTACATTATAAAGTATAACGTTATGTATTGTTACTTTATAACGTACAACGTTATTTTGTATTACGGTATAAGGTATAACGTTATATACTATTACCTTATAACAAATAACGTTACGTAGCATTACGTTATAACGTATAACGTTCACTACTATTACGTTATATCGTATAACGTTATGTAGTATTACGTTGTGACGTATAACGTTACATACTAATGCCTTATAACGAATAACGTTATGTAGCATTACATTATAACGTATAACGTTATATAGTATTACTTTATAACGTATAACGGTATTTGGTAATACTTTATAAGGTATAACGTTATATACTATTACCTTATAAAAGTAACGTTACGTAGCATTACGGTATAACGTATAACGCTCAATACTATTACGTTATATCGTATAAAGTTTTGTAGCATTACTTTATAACGTATAACGTTATATACTAATGCCATGTAACGTATAACGTTATATGGTATTACGTTATTACGTATAACGTTATGTAGCATTACATTATAACGTATAACGTTATATACTATTATCTTATAACGAATAACGTTACGTTGCATTACATTATAACGTACAACGTTATATACTATTACTTTATAACGTATAACGTTATTTGGTATTACGTTATAATGTATAACGTTATTTACTATTACGTTATAACGCATAAAGTTATATACTATTAATTTATAACGTGTAGCGTTATTTGGTATTACATTATATGGTATAACGTTGTGTACTGTTACCTTATAAACAGTAACGTTATGTAGTATTACATTATAACGTATAACGCTATATACTATTACTTTAAAACGTATAACGTTTTTCGGTATTAAGTTATAGGGTATAACGTTATATAATATTACCTTATAACAAATAACGTTACGTAGCATTACGTTATAACGTATAACGTTCAATACTATTACGTTATGTCGTATAACGCTATGTAGCATTACGTTATAACGTATAACGTTATACAATATTAATTTATAACGTATAACGTTATTTGGTATCATGTTATAACGAATAACGTTATGTAGTATTACGGTATGACGTATAACGTTATATACTAATACCTTATAAAGAATAACGTCATGTAGCATTACATTACAACGTATAACGTTATATACTATTACTTTATAACGTACAAGGTTATTTGGTATTACGTTATGACGTATAACGTTATATACTAATACCTTATAACGAATAACGTTATGTAGGATTACATTACAACGTATAACGTTATACACTATTATCTTATAACGTATAACGTTATGTAGCATTACATTATAACGTACAACGTTATATACTACTACTTTATAACGTATAACGTTAGTTGGTATTACGTTATAAGGTATAACGTTATATACCATTAACTTATAGCGAATAACGTTATCTAGCATCACGTTATAACGTGTAACGTCATATACTATTACCTTATATCGAATAACGTTATGTAGTATTACGTTATGACGTATAACGTTATATACTAATACCTTATAACGAATAACGTTATGTAGCATTACATTATAACGTATAACGTAATATACTATTACTTTATAACTTATAACGTTATTTGGTATTACGTTATAAGGTATAACGTTATATACCATTAACTTATAGCGAATAACGTTATCTAGCATCACGTTATAACGTATAACGTTATATACTATTACGTTATAACGTATAACGTTAGGTAGCATTACGTTATAACGTATAACGTTATATACTAGTACCATGTAACGTATAACGTTATATACTATTTCTTTATAACGTATAACGTTATATATTATTACGCTATAGCGTATAACGTTATGTAGCATTACGTTATAATGTGCAACGTTGTATACTATTACTATATACCGTAAAACGTTATTTGGTATTACGTTATAACGTATATCGTTATTTTTCAATTACGTTATAAAGTATAACGTTATGTATTGTTACTTTATAACGTACAACGTTGTTTGGTAATACGTTATAATGTATAACGTTATTTACTATTACGTTACAACGTATAACGTTATGTAGTATTACGTTATAACGTATAACGTTATATACTATGACGATATAACGTAAAACGTTATATACTTTTACCGTATAACGAATAACGTTATGTAGCATTACGTCATGACGTATAACGTTATATACTATTACTTTAAAACGTATAACGTTATATACTAATACCATTTAACGTAAAACGTTATATGGTATCACGTTATATCGTATAACGTTATGTACTATTACGATATAACGTAAATCATTATATACTATTACCTTCTAGCGAACAACGTTATCTAGCATCACGGTATAACGTGTAACGTCATATACTATTACCTTATAACGAATAACGTTATGTAGTATTACGTTATGACGTATAACGTTATATACTATTACTGTAAAACGTATAACGTTTTTTGGTATTAAGTTATAAGGTATAACGTTATATAATATTACCTTATAACGAGTAACGTTATGTTGCATTACATTATAACGTATAAGGCCATATACAATTACGTTATAACGTATAACGTTATGTAGCATTACGTTATAACGTATAACGTTATATACTAATACCATGTAACGTATAACGTTATATGGTATCACGTTATAACGTATAACGTTATGTACTATTACGATATAACGTAAAACGTTATATACTATTACCTTCGAGCGAACAACGTTATCTAGCATCACGTTATAACGTGTAACGTCATGTACTATTACCTTCTAATGAATAACGTTATGTAGTCTTAAGTTATGACGTATAACGTTATATACTAATACCATGTAATGTATAACGTTATATGGTATCACGTTATAACGAATAACGTTATGTAGTAATACGTTATGACGTATAACGTTATATACTAATACCTTATAACGAATGACGTTATGTAGCATTACATTATAACGTATAACGTTATATAGTATTACTTTATAATGTATAACGTTAGCTGGTATTACGTTGTAAGGTATAACGTTATATACTATTATCTTATAACAAATAACTTTACGTAGCATTACGTTATAACGTATAACGTTCAATACTATTACGTTATGTCGTATAACGTTATGTAGCATTATGTTATAACGTATAACGTTATATAATATTAATTTATAACATATAACGTTATTTGGTATTACGTTATAATGAATAACGTTATGTACTATTACGATATAACGTAAAACGTTATATACTATTACTTTATAACGTATAACGTTATTTGGTGTTACGTTATGACGTATAACGTTATATACTAATACCTTATAACGAATAACGTTATGTAGGATTACATTATAACGTATAACGTTATATACTAATACCTTATAACGAATAACGTTATGTAGCATTACATTATAACGTATAACGTTATATAGTATTACTTTATAATGTATAACGTTATTTGGTATTACGTTGTAAGGTATAACGTTATATACTATTACCTTATAACAAATAACTATACGTAGCATTACGTTATAACGTATAACGTTCAACACTATTACGTTATGTCGTGTAACGTTATGTAGCATTACGTTATAACGTATAACGTTATATACTAATACCATGTAACGTATAACGTTATATGGTATCACGTTATAACGTATAACGTCGTATACTATTACCTTATAACGCATAACGTTATTTGGCATTAAGTTATAACGTATAACATTATATAATATTACCTTATATCGAGTAATGTTATGTTGCATTACATTATAACGTATAACGGCATATACTATTACCTCATAACGAATAACGTTATGTAGCATTACGTTTTAACGTATAACGTTATATACTTATACCGTGTAACGTATAACGTTGTATGGTATTACGTTATAACGTATAACGTTATTTGGTGTTACGTTATGACGTATAACGTTATATACTAATACCTTATAACGAATAACGTTATGTAGGATTACATTATAACGTATAACGTTATATACTATTATCTTATAACGAATAACGTTATGTAGCATTACATTATAACGTATAACGGTATATACTATTACGCTATAGCGCATAACGTTAAGTACTGTTACGATATCACGTATAGCCTCATACAATAATACGCTGCAGCCTATAACGATATGTAGCATTACGTTATGACGTATAACGTTATATACTATTTCTTTATAACGTATGACGTTATATATTATTACGCTACAGCGTATAACGTTATGTAGCATTACGTTATAACGTATAACGTTATATACTTATACCATGTAACGTATAACGTTGTATGGTATTACGTTATAACGAATAACGTTATGTAGCATTACATTATAACGTATAACGTTATATACTTTTTTTTTTTTTTTTTTTATCGTGGGGAAATCCTCATGGACACTCGGCGCTGCGTAGCAACGACCGTGTAGTGTCGGACTCCTACCGACTAAAACCCCACGGTGGTCATCCCGGCGTTCGGAGGTGCACCCGGGGTCTCTTGCGAATCACTACCGAGTGCAGCCTCGTCGTCTATCTCCCTGCCGTTGTAGTTGTCTAGGGAGGCATCCCGGCTTGAGTTGGGAAGCTAGGGGGAACCACTCCTCCTAGCGCCACGTCCCCTAATCTGGCGCACCCGGGGCAGCGACGGCGGCGCCGCGCCCCTGCGTCGTACGGAGCCCCTGCGACGTTGATGCGATGATCTACTGGGATCGGCTCTTCTCTTCCGGTCCCTCTCTGCCCGCTCCTTTCTCTGCATAACCTCCTCGCAGTAGGCGCGGACAGCGTTAAACTCCCGGGGCCCTCGGAGCATGGCCTCAACGACCGCTTCCGGAGCCAACCTCTCGCCGATGTCGAGCTGCAGGACGCGTCGCGGTTCCGCCCATGCTGGACAGAACTCCAGCGTGTGCTGTGCCGTGTCCTCCTCTTCCCCGCAGTGGTGACAGGTGGACGTCACCTCCCGCCCGATCTTCAGCAGGTACTCACCGAAGACCCCGTGTCCGGCGAGCATCTGTGTCGTCCTGAAGGTGAGCGGAACCCCGCCTTGATCTCTCCAAGCCTCCCAATTGGGAAGCACGGCGCGGACGGCTCGGTGTGGCCGCCTGGCGTCCTCCTCCATCAGCTGGGAGCGCCACCGCTCCCAGATCTCCAGCTTTGCCTCTTCCCGGACGTTCGAGGCCGAGAGGCCGCCCAGCGACAGCGCCACCGTCGAAGGCGGTGCCCTCAGGTGTTCATGCACCCGACAGAGCTCGAGGGCCCGCAGCTCGAACGGGGGGGACGCCGCCAGCACTGTCGCCGACTCGTAGGATATTGTTCGATATCCTCTGGCTATTCGGATAGCGATCGTCCTTTGCAGTCTCCTCACCAGGGTACGACTGCGACGGTTGGCCATCAGATCTTGGGCCCACACCGGTGCCCCATAGAGGACCCGGGACCGGATCACTCCCTCGTAGAGTCGGCGGACTCCCGACCCTGCTCCGCCTATATTCGGAAGAAGGCCGCACAAGGCGTTGGCTGCGGCCGTCACCCTCGGGACCAGGAGCTCGATATGTGGTCCGAACGTCCACCGACTGTCGATGGTGAGGCCCAGGTACCTCATACGACACTTCACCGGCACCGCTTCGCCATTTATGGCCACGGACAAACCATCGGGAGGGGATCCCCTGCGGCGGCGGTCGAAGAACCATAGGGCCTCCGACTTGGCCGGCGACACGCTCAATCCCAGTCGCTGAATAGCGTGCACCGCGCATGCCACAGCGTCTTCCGCGAGAATCACGGTCTCACTCCACCACCGTCCCCCGGCTAGCACCAAGGTATCGTCGGCGTAACAAACCAAGCCCGTGCCCGGGGGCATCGGGCATCGAAGGACGGAGTCGTAGGCCGTGATCCACAAGATCGGTCCCAACACCGAACCCTGCGGGACGCCGCGCTCCACGCGCCTTCTCTCTTCCCCGTTCCTCCCAGTGAAGGTGATCCACCTATCGTTTAGGTAGGCTCCGATAACCTCAACCAGGTACGCCGGCACCTCGAAATGTCGCAGAGCCTCCATTATCCTCGCCCAGGGGATAGAGTTGAAGGCATTGCTGACGTCCAGGGAGACCGCTACCGCCGTTCCGTAGCGGGAAACCATGTCCTCCGCCATGCTCCTCACCCGCTTCACAGCATCCACCGTGGAGCGACCCCGGCGAAAGCCGTACTGACTGTCGTGCCATCCGGGAACCCGCCCCGAGATATGGGCCTCCAGACGGGCGGCGATCACCCTCTCGAGGAGCTTCCCGATCTCGTCCAGCAGGCATATCGGCCTGTACGCCGACGGCGATTCCGGCGGACGACCCTCCTTTCGCAGCAGGACCAATCTCGCCATCCGCCATATCCGCGGGTAGATGCCCTCCCTCAGGCATCGGGTAAACAGATGCCGCACGCGAGGGGCCACCACCTCCATCGTCTCCGCCCAGACTCGGCCCGGAACTCCGTCCGGACCCGGTGCCACGTCCCGGGACGCCATCTTCTTAGTCGCCGCGAGAAGCTCCTCCTGAGTGACCTGCAGCTCCTCGCTCCGCTCCGTCGACGTCGTCGCCACCGCTGCTGTTGACAACGTCTCGCCCCCGCCGGAGGAGAGGGGCGATCCCGACCGCCCCGCGTCGCTGTCCTGACGCGGAAACAGCGTCCCGATGACCCTGGCCAGCAGTACCGGATCCATGTTGGCGGTCAGCGAGGGGGCCGCGGGTCGCAACTTCTTCGTTACCACCTTGTACGGCCGCCCCCACGGGTCTGACTCAACCGCCTCGATCAGCTCCTTCCAAGACCGAGCCTTCGCGATCTTGATCTCCCGCTGCAGAGTTCGTCTCGCCTCTCTGTGGACCCCGTAGTAGCGGGAGATCTCCTCCTCGTCGCGCGTCCTTCTACGGCGACGGGCCCTCAGGAATCTTCTGCGTGCCCGTACGCAGCTCGCCCGCAATTCCGCTATCTCCGGCGTCCACCAGTGAACGCTGCGGTTGCGTCCACCGCCCGGGACGGAGCGCGGCATCGAGGCGTCGCACGCCGCGCTCATGTATCCTTGGAGAATCTCCGCCTCTTCGTCGACGCTTCCCAGACTGGTCGTCCCTTGGGCGTCCCAGCTCCACGCCGAGACGATGGCTGCCGCCCGCAACATCTCCCTGTCCCGCTCCTTCAGGCGCCATCTGGGTGGTTGCGGGCCTGGGCGGCTCGCACCACCTCGGGCGACTTGGTTGTTATTTTCGTCCACGTCCTCCGAGACCACCTCCATAAACATGTAGAGGTGATCGGACAAGGTCTCGACTCCCTCGGCCACTCTCCAGTCACGGATCCTCGGGTACAGCTTCGAGGTGGCCCACGTGATGTCGACCACGGAGGACCCCCTCCACGCCACGCAGGTGCTCGCTGTACCCTTGTTTACCAGCAGGAGTCCGAGTCCCGCAGCCCAGTCTGTCAGCCATCTTCCTCTGGCGTTCGTCGCGTAGTTCCCCCACTGCGTCGAGTGAGCGTTGAAGTCCCCGAGGACCAGCACCTGGCGGGGAAAGCACCTTTTGACGCATTCCCCGACATCGTCCAGAAAGTCCCCGAACGCGGCCAGGCCGCTGTTGGGGGAGACGTAGACCGCCACCACCGCTATTCCTGCCCATTCGACCGCGACGTAGCCGTTGCCACGGTCAAGCAGGGCGCCAAAGGCGCCCAGGGTCGGCGTCCAAGTTATGGCCGTCAGTCCGTCCAAATCCCCGATCCAGTTGGGAGCGTCAGGGACGCGATACGGCTCGGCCACTGTCGCGAGGGCGACCTCTCCCTCCCGGATGGTCTGGAGGAGCAGGTCATGCGCCCTTCTCGATCTGCCCAAGTTGCATTGGAGGAGACGGTTAAAATCACTCAATCACCTCCATGGCCTCCTCCCGGCCATCTACCGCTGGATGTTCGACGGTGCTCCCCTCTTGCGTTACCTCCGCGGTCGGTTCACGGATCGGTGGCTTCCTCTTAGTTCTCGGCGGAGCACATGCCGCCCCGCACATCCTGTGGTTGGCTGGCGCCCCCAGCGACTCGCATAACGGGCACTTGGGCGCGGAGGCGGGACACCCCCTGGCACGATGCCCGCCACCGCCACACCTGTAGCACAGATGCCCGCGATCCACGTTGGACGTGCAGGTTGCCCGCATGTGCCCCAGCTCCAGGCATTTAAAGCACTGCAAGGGTCTCTTCGGGATAGCCGTGACCTTCGCCGTGGACCAGCCCAGAGCTACTTTCCCGTCCCGGGCTAATTTCCGGGCTCCAGCCACTGGGCACCTTACCCATGCAGTCCCAAGGCCGTATCTGGTGGTGCGGATCTCTCCGACCCGCACCTCCGCACTGCCGCATCCCGCCGCTGAGGCCAGCGCCTGCCGCAGCTCCTCCTTAGCGACCGAGATGTCTATCCCGGCCACCCTCAACTCCGCCGTCCTGTTCGGGGCCGCTACTCTCACCGCGGCCGGATCCAGCACCTCGGCCAGACGCGTCGCCAATCGCGACGCCTTTCCTCTGTCTCTGTCGCCGGGGAGCCGGATAATTATACCCCCGGTCATCGATTTCCTCATTCCGAGGGACTCGACGCCGATCTCCGCAAGCGGGACCTTCTGTCGCGCCGTCGCGAGAACATCGGCGTACGAAGTCTTAACCCCCTCGTTGATAGTCAACGTCACCGCGGACGTACGCGGTGCGCGGGGGAGCCCGGCCGTTTTTGTCGCCTGCGCCGTTCCTTTTTTAGCCACTAGTGCGGCGCCCGTCTTCCGTACGCCTATTAGTCGCGACGAAGGAGCAGCGGGCATTCTCTCTTTTTTCTCCTCCTTCCTTGCGGCCCTTTTCTTCCGTTGCCGTCTTTCCACCACCCTCCATTCGCCGCCCTCCTGCTCCCTCGGGTGCATTGTGGCTTGGGTGACGCGTGGGACAGCGGGTTGGTCCGCCTTGCGCCGAGGTTCGGGGCTGCGCGGTCTTCGGCCCCCGAACCGTTCCTCGATGGCCCTCATGATGGAGGGACCTAGTTCGCCCATCTTTTTCTCTAGGGCGTCCAGACGCGCGCCTTCTTGTTTCCCCTCCCGCGGAGGGTGGCCGGGCTCAATAGCCCGACCGTTGCACCGCGGGCACTCGTGGGTGCGAGCGGCCAGCCTCGTTATCTCTTTACGCAAGGCCGCGTTTCCCTCCTCCAACGCGGTCAGCCTTGCTTCCGCGAGCCTGGCGGCCGTGGAGCTACCGCTGTGGACCACCTCAGCCCTCTGCAGGTTAAGCTCCCTCCATGCGGCGGCGACGTAGCTCGCCGCGTCTTTTAGGTCCATGATACTTGCTCCCTTCAGGTTCGGTGCTGTCGCCGCCACCCGCAAGATCTTAGACACCTGCCTGGTGAACTCGGCGCTCACGTCGGCCGCCGAGCTCATCCGTATGTCCAGCGCCAAATCCACAGAAATCTCCGGGGTCAGCGTCATAATGCGCCTTCTCTTCTCCCCGGAGACGATCGATCACAGGGATGACCGAGACGCGGAAGAGGCGACCGAATCCCCGTCATCGGACCTCGTCCGCGCTCTTAGCTCCCTTACCGGCGCGAGGACCGTTACCGCGGCCGGTGCGAGGAAGACGCCGTCCGCCCCGCCCGTGGTTCTCCGCGATGCTCTTGTTATTCTTCTCGGAGGTTCCTTGTGAATCTCCGTACTATTGCCTCCCGCCTCACCAGACGTGAAAACACATCCGGGGGCCTGGCGGTCCACCCCCGAACAGCCGTGGTCGTGAGATGACAACGCAGGTGAGCCCACTTGACTACCCACCGCTGCGCCGGTACTGGGGTATCCCTCCCCTGCACCGTAAACCATTTTCGCTTTTTGGTCGCAATCCATAGTGCTTTGTAATTGTTGTCGCCGCGGTCATCAACAAAGTCCGTCCTGGTGCCACTCACTCTTTCGCACCCTGCCCCGGTCAAAGCCGGTGCAGGGTGTCGGGGGGCCCCACAGGAAGGTGAGGTGAGTGGTCTTGACAGGCATGGGCCCACCAACTTCTCCGAAACTCTCCGTATCGGATCGGCAAGATTGACGGGCGCCAGAGGCATCGAACAGCTGCCACCCGACTGTAAGAGAGCATCAGATCTATCGGGGTTTCCCGGGACGTGGTCCTACGGCCCGAAAACCCATGCCCGCCTCATGCTCCCCCATAACGTTATATACTATTACTGTATAACGTATAACGTTATATACTATTATCTTATAACGAATAACGTTATGTAGCATTACGTTATAACGTATAACGTTATATACTATTACTTTAAAACGTATAACGTTTTTTGGTATTAAGTTATAAGGTATAACGTTATATAATATTACCTTATAACGAGTAACGTTATGTTGCATTACATTATAACGTATAAGGCCATATACTATTACGTTATAACGTATAACGTTATGTAGCATTACGTTATAACGTATAACGTTATATACTAATACCATGTAACGTATAACGTTATATGGTATCACGTTATAACGGATAACGTTATGTACTATTACGATATAACGTAAAACGTTATATACTATTACCTTCGAGCGAACAACGTTATCTAGCATCACGTTATAACGTGTAACGTCATATACTATTACCTTATAATGAATAATATTATGTAGTATTACGTTATGTCGTATATCGTTATATACTAATACCTTATAACAAATAACGTTACGTAGCATTGCGTTATAAGGTATAACGTTATATACTAATACCTTATAACGAATAACGTTATGTAGCATTACATTATAACGTATAACGTAATATACTATTACTTTATAACTTATAACGTTACTTGGTATTACGTTATAAGGTATAACGTTATATACCATTAACTTATAGCGAATAACGTTATCTAGCATCACGTTATAACGTATAACGTTATATACTATTACTTTAAAACGTATAACGTTTTTTGGTATTAAGTTATAAGGTACAACGTTATATAATATTACCTTATAACGAGTAACGTTATGTTGCATTACATTATAAAGTATAACGCCATATACTATTACCTTATAACGAATAACGTTATGTAGCATTACGTTTTAACGTATAACGTAATATAATTATACCATGTAACGGATAACGTTATATGGTATTACGTTATAACATATAACCTTTATATACTATTACGATATAACGTAAAACGTCATAAACTATTACCTTCTAACGAATAATATTATGTAGTATTACGTTATGACGTATAACGTTATATACTAATGCCATGAAACGTATAACGTTGTATGGTATTACGTTATAACGAATAACGTTATGTAGCATTACATTATAACGTATAACGTTATATAGTATTACTTTATAATGTATAACGTTATTTGGTATTACGTTGTAAGGTATAACGTTATATACTATTACCTTATAACAATTAACTTTACGTAGCATTACGTTATAACGTATAACGTTCAATACTATTACGTTATGTCGTATAACGTTATGTAGCATTACGTTATAACGTATAACGTTATATAATATTAATTTATAACGTATAACGTTATTTGGTTTTACGTTATAATGTATAACGTTATGTACTATTACGATATAACGTAAAACGTTATATACTATTACCTTATAGCGAATAACGTTATCTGGCATCACGTTATAACGTATAACGTCATATACTATTAGGGTATAAGGAATAACGTTATGTAGTATTACGTTATGACGTATAACGTTATATACTAATACCTTATAACGAATGACGTTATGTAGCATTACATTATAACGTATAACGTTATATAGTATTACTTTATAATGTATAACGTTATTTAGTAATACGTGAAAAGGTATAACGTTATATAGCATTAACTTATAGCGAATAATGTTATCTAGCAGCACGTTATAACGTATAACGTTATATACTATTACGTTATAACGTATAACGTTATATAGCATTACGTTATAACGTATAACGTTATATACTAATACCATGTAACGTATAAGGTTATATGGTATCACGATATAACATATAACGTTATATACTATTTCTTTATAACGTATAACGCTATATACAATTACCTTATATCGAATAACGTTATGTAGCATTACCTTATAACGTATAACGTTATATACTATTACGTTATAACGTATAACGTTATGTAGCATTACGCTATAACGTATAACGTTATATACTATTACGTTATACCGTATAACGTTATGTAGCGTTACGCTATAACGTATAACGTTATGTACTATTACGTTATAATGTATAACTTTATACACTATTACGTTATAGCGTATAACGTTATATACTATTACGTTATAACGTATAACGTTATGTAGCATTACGTTATAACGTATAACGTTATGTAGCATTACGCTATAACGTATAACGTTATATACTATTACGTTATAACGTATAACGTTATGTAGCATTACGCTATAACGTATAACGTTATATACTATTACGTTATAACGTATAACGTTATGTAGCATTACGTTACAATGTATAACGTTATATACTATTACGTAATAACGTATAACGTTATGTAGCATTACGTTATGAAGTGTAACTTTATATACTAATACCATGTAACGTATATCGTTAAATGGTATTACGACATAACGTATAACGTTATGTACTATTACGATATCACGTAAAATGTTGTATACTATTACCTGATAACGAATAAAGTTATGTTGCATTACATTATAACGTATAGAGTTATATATTAATACCATGTAACGTATAACGTTATATGGTGTTACGTTATTAAGTATAACGTTATGTACTATTACGATATAATGTGAAACGTTATATACTATCACTTTCTTACGTATAAGGTTATATGGTATTACGTTATAACACATTACGTTATGTAGCATTACGCTATAACGTATAACGTTATATACTATTACGTTATAACGTATAACGTTATGTAGCATTACGTTATAACGTATAACGTTATGTAGCATTACGCTATAACGTATAACGTTATATACTATTACGTTATAACGTATAACGTTATGTAGCATTACGCTATAACGTATATCGCTATATACTATTTCGTTATAACGTATAATGTTATGTAGCATTACGCTATAACGTATAACGTTATATACTATTACGTTATAACGTATAACGTTATGTAGCATTACGCTATAACGTATAACGTTATATACTATTACGTTATAACGTATAACGTTATGTAGCATTACGTTATAACGTATAACGTTATGTAGCATTACGCTATAACGTATAACGTTATATACTATTACGTTATAACGTATAACGTTATGTAGCATTACGCTATAACGTATATCGCTATATACTATTTCGTTATAACGTATAATGTTATGTAGCATTACGCTATAACGTATAACGTTATATACTATTACGTTATAACGTATAACGTTATGTAGCATTACGCTATAACGTATAACGTTATATACTATTACGTTATAACGTATACCGTTACATAATATTACTTTATTACGTATAATGTTATATGGTAGTACGTTATAACGTATAACGTTATGTAGCAATACGCTATAACGTATAACGTTATATACTATTACGTTATAACGTATAACGTTATCTTATAACGAATAACGTTATGTAGCATTACGTTATAACGTATAACGTTATATACTATTACTTTAAAACGTATAACGTTTTTTGGTATTAAGTTATAAGGTATAACGTTATATAATATTACCTTATAACGAGTAACGTTATGTTGCATTACATTATAACGTATAAGGCCATATACTATTACGTTATAACGTATAACGTTATGTAGCATTACGTTATAACGTATAACGTTATATACTAATACCATGTAACGTATAACGTTATATGGTATCACGTTATAACGGATAACGTTATGTACTATTACGATATAACGTAAAACGTTATATACTATTACCTTCGAGCGAACAACGTTATCTAGCATCACGTTATAACGTGTAACGTCATATACTATTACCTTATAATGAATAATATTATGTAGTATTACGTTATGTCGTATATCGTTATATACTAATACCTTATAACAAATAACGTTACGTAGCATTGCGTTATAAGGTATAACGTTATATACTAATACCTTATAACGAATAACGTTATGTAGCATTACATTATAACGTATAACGTAATATACTATTACTTTATAACTTATAACGTTACTTGGTATTACGTTATAAGGTATAACGTTATATACCATTAACTTATAGCGAATAACGTTATCTAGCATCACGTTATAACGTATAACGTTATATACTATTACTTTAAAACGTATAACGTTTTTTGGTATTAAGTTATAAGGTACAACGTTATATAATATTACCTTATAACGAGTAACGTTATGTTGCATTACATTATAAAGTATAACGCCATATACTATTACCTTATAACGAATAACGTTATGTAGCATTACGTTTTAACGTATAACGTAATATAATTATACCATGTAACGGATAACGTTATATGGTATTACGTTATAACATATAACCTTTATATACTATTACGATATAACGTAAAACGTCATAAACTATTACCTTCTAACGAATAATATTATGTAGTATTACGTTATGACGTATAACGTTATATACTAATACCATGAAACGTATAACGTTGTATGGTATTACGTTATAACGAATAACGTTATGTAGCATTACATTATAACGTATAACGTTATATAGTATTACTTTATAATGTATAACGTTATTTGGTATTACGTTGTAAGGTATAACGTTATATACTATTACCTTATAACAATTAACTTTACGTAGCATTACGTTATAACGTATAACGTTCAATACTATTACGTTATGTCGTATAACGTTATGTAGCATTACGTTATAACGTATAACGTTATATAATATTAATTTATAACGTATAACGTTATTTGGTTTTACGTTATAATGTATAACGTTATGTACTATTACGATATAACGTAAAACGTTATATACTATTACCTTATAGCGAATAACGTTATCTGGCATCACGTTATAACGTATAACGTCATATACTATTAGGGTATAAGGAATAACGTTATGTAGTATTACGTTATGACGTATAACGTTATATACTAATACCTTATAACGAATGACGTTATGTAGCATTACATTATAACGTATAACGTTATATAGTATTACTTTATAATGTATAACGTTATTTAGTAATACGTGAAAAGGTATAACGTTATATAGCATTAACTTATAGCGAATAATGTTATCTAGCAGCACGTTATAACGTATAACGTTATATACTATTACGTTATAACGTATAACGTTATATAGCATTACGTTATAACGTATAACGTTATATACTAATACCATGTAACGTATAAGGTTATATGGTATCACGATATAACATATAACGTTATATACTATTTCTTTATAACGTATAACGCTATATACAATTACCTTATATCGAATAACGTTATGTAGCATTACCTTATAACGTATAACGTTATATACTATTACGTTATAACGTATAACGTTATGTAGCATTACGCTATAACGTATAACGTTATATACTATTACGTTATACCGTATAACGTTATGTAGCGTTACGCTATAACGTATAACGTTATGTACTATTACGTTATAATGTATAACTTTATACACTATTACGTTATAGCGTATAACGTTATATACTATTACGTTATAACGTATAACGTTATGTAGCATTACGTTATAACGTATAACGTTATGTAGCATTACGCTATAACGTATAACGTTATATACTATTACGTTATAACGTATAACGTTATGTAGCATTACGCTATAACGTATAACGTTATATACTATTACGTTATAACGTATAACGTTATGTAGCATTACGTTACAATGTATAACGTTATATACTATTACGTAATAACGTATAACGTTATGTAGCATTACGTTATGAAGTGTAACTTTATATACTAATACCATGTAACGTATATCGTTAAATGGTATTACGACATAACGTATAACGTTATGTACTATTACGATATCACGTAAAATGTTGTATACTATTACCTGATAACGAATAAAGTTATGTTGCATTACATTATAACGTATAGAGTTATATATTAATACCATGTAACGTATAACGTTATATGGTGTTACGTTATTAAGTATAACGTTATGTACTATTACGATATAATGTGAAACGTTATATACTATCACTTTCTTACGTATAAGGTTATATGGTATTACGTTATAACACATTACGTTATGTAGCATTACGCTATAACGTATAACGTTATATACTATTACGTTATAACGTATAACGTTATGTAGCATTACGTTATAACGTATAACGTTATGTAGCATTACGCTATAACGTATAACGTTATATACTATTACGTTATAACGTATAACGTTATGTAGCATTACGCTATAACGTATATCGCTATATACTATTTCGTTATAACGTATAATGTTATGTAGCATTACGCTATAACGTATAACGTTATATACTATTACGTTATAACGTATAACGTTATGTAGCATTACGCTATAACGTATAACGTTATATACTATTACGTTATAACGTATAACGTTATGTAGCATTACGTTATAACGTATAACGTTATGTAGCATTACGCTATAACGTATAACGTTATATACTATTACGTTATAACGTATAACGTTATGTAGCATTACGCTATAACGTATATCGCTATATACTATTTCGTTATAACGTATAATGTTATGTAGCATTACGCTATAACGTATAACGTTATATACTATTACGTTATAACGTATAACGTTATGTAGCATTACGCTATAACGTATAACGTTATATACTATTACGTTATAACGTATACCGTTACATAATATTACTTTATTACGTATAATGTTATATGGTAGTACGTTATAACGTATAACGTTATGTAGCAATACGCTATAACGTATAACGTTATATACTATTACGTTATAACGTATAACGTTATATACTATTACGATATAACGTATAACGTTATGTGGCATTACGTTATAACGTATAACGTTATGTAGCATTACGTTATAACGTATAACGTTACATACTATTACGTTACAACGTATAACGTTATGTGGCATTACGTTATAACGTATAACGTTACATAATATTACTTTATTACGTATAAGGTTATATGGTATTACGTTATAACGTATAACGTTATGTAGCAATACGTTATAACGTATGTCGTTATATACTAATACAATGTAACGTATAACGTTATATCGTATTACGTTATAACGTATAACATTATGTACTATTACGATATAACGTAAAACGTTATATACTATTACTTTATAACGTATAACTTTATACACTATTACGTTATAGCGTATAACGTTATATACTATTACGTTATAACGTATAACGTTATGTAGCATTACGTTATAACGTATAACGTTTTGTAGCATTACGCTATAACGTATAACGTTATATACTATTACGCTATAGCGTATAACGATATGTAGCATTACGTTATAACGTACAACGTTATATACTATTACTTTATAACGTATAACGTTATATACTATTACGTTATAACGTATAACTTTATACACTATTACGTTATAGCGTATAACGTTATATACTATTACGTTATAACGTATAACGTTATGTAGCATTACGTTATAACGTATAACGTTATGTAGCATTACGCTATAACGTATAACATTATATACTATTACGCTATAGTTTATATCGTTATGTAGCATTACGTTATAACGTATAACGTTATGTAGCATTACGTTACAATGTATAACGTTATATACTATTACGTAATAACGTATAACGTTATGTAGCATTACGTTATGAAGTGTAACTTTATATACTAATACCATGTAACGTATATCGTTAAATGGTATTACGACATAACGTATAACGTTATGTACTATTACGATATCACGTAAAATGTTGTATACTATTACCTTATAACGAATAACGTTATGTTGCATTACATTATAACGTATAGAGTTATATATTAATACCATGTAACGTATAACGTTATATGTTGTTACGTTATTAAGTATAACGTTATGTACTATTACGATATAATGTGAAACGTTATATACTATTACTTTCTTACGTATAAGGTTATATGGTCTTACGTTATAACACATAACGTTATGTAGCATTACGCTATAACGTATAAGGTTATATGGTATTACGTTATAACACATAACGTTATGTAGCATTACGCTATAACGTATAACGTTATATACTATTACGTTATAACGTATAACGTTATGTAGCATTACGCTATAACGTATAACGTTATATACTATTACGTTATACCGTATAACGTTATGTAGCGTTGCGCTATAACGTATAACGTTATGTACTATTACGTTATAATGTATAACTTTATACACTATTACGTTATAGCGTATAACGTTATATACTATTACGTTATAACGTATAACGTTATGTAGCATTACGTTATAACGTATAACGTTATGTAGCATTACGCTATAACGTATAACGTTATATACTATTACGTTATAACGTATAACGTTATGTAGCATTACGCTATAACGTATAACGTTATATACTATTACGTTATAACGTATAACGTTATGTAGCATTACGCTATAACGAATAACGTTATATACTATTACGTTATAACGTATAACGTTATGTAGCATTACGCTATAACGTATAACGTTATATACTATTACGTTATACCGTATAACGTTATGTAGCGTTACGCTATAACGTATAACGTTATGTACTATTACGTTATAATGTATAACTTTATACACTATTACGTTATAGCGTATAACGTTATATACTATTACGTTATAACGTATAACGTTATGTAGCATTACGCTATAACGTATAACGTTATATACTATTTCGTTATAACGTATAATGTTATGTAGCATTACGCTATAACGTACAACGGTATATACTATTACGTAATAACGTATAACGTTATGTAGCATTACGTTATGAAGTGTAACTTTATATACTAATACCATGTAACGTATATCGTTAAATGGTATTACGACATAACGTATAACGTTATGTACTATTACGATATCACGTAAAATGTTGTATACTATTACCTGATAACGAATAACGTTATGTTGCATTACATTATAACGTATAGAGTTATATATTAATACCATGTAACGTATAACGTTATATGGTGTTACGTTATTAAGTATAACGTTATGTACTATTACGATATAATGTGAAACGTTATATACTATTACTTTCTTACGTATAAGGTTATATGGTATTACGTTATAACACATTACGTTATGTAGCATTACGCTATAACGTATAACGTTATATACTATTACGTTATAACGTATAACGTTATGTAGCATTACGCTATAACGTATATCGCTATATACTATTTCGTTATAACGTATAATGTTATGTAGCATTACGCTATAACGTATAACGTTATATACTATTACGTTATAACGTATAACGTTATGTAGCATTACGCTATAACGTATAACGTTATATACTATTACGTTATAACGTATAAAGTTATCTAGCATTACGTTATAACGTATAACGATATATACTATTACGTTACTACTCATAACGATATATGCTATTACGTTACAACGTATAACGTTATGTAGCATTACGTTATAACGTATAACGTTATATGCTATTACGCTATAGCGTATAACGTTACTTACTATTACTTTAAAACGTATAACGGTCTTTGGTATTAAGTTATAAGGTATAACGTTATATACTATTACCTTATAACGAGGAACATTATGTAGTATTACATTATAACGTATAACTTTATATACTATTGCCTTATAACGAATATCGTTATGTAGCATTACGTTATAACGTATAACGTTATATAATATTACGTCGAATCGTATAACGTTATGTAGCATTAGCTTATAAATTATAACGTTATATACTAATGCCATGTATCGTATAACGTTGTATGGTATTACGTTATAACGTATAACGTTATGTAGCATTACATTATAAAGTATAACGCCATATACTATTACCTTGTAGCGAATAACGTTATGTAGCATTACGTTATTACGTATAAGTTATATACGAATACCATGTAACGTATAACGTTATATGGTAGCACGTTATAACGTATAACGTTATGTACTATTACGATATAACGTATAGCGTTATCTAGCATTACGTTATAACGTATAACGTTATGTAGCATTACGTTATAAGGTATAACGTTATGTAGCATTACGTTATAACGTATAACGTTATATACTATTACGCTATAGCGTATAACGTTAAGTACTGTTACGTTATAGCGTATACCGTTATGTAGCATTACGTTATAACTAATAACGTTATATACTATTACTTTATAACTTATAACTATTTTTGGTATTACTTTATAGCGTATAACGCTATATACAATTACCTTATATCGAATAACGTTATGTAGCATTACGTTATAACGTATAACGTTATATACCATTACGCTGTAGCGTATAACGTTATGTAGCATTACGTTATAACGTATAAGTTATATACTAATACCATGTATCGAATGACGTTATGTAGCATTCCGTTATAACTTATAACGTTAAGTACTGTTACGTTATAACGTATAGCGTTATATACTATTACCTTATAGCGAATATCGATATCTAGCATCACGTTATAACGTATAACGGTATATACTATTACCTTATAGCGAATAACGCTATGTAGCATTACGTTATAACGTATAACATTATATACTATTACGTTACAACGTATAACGTTATGTAGCATCTCGTTATAACGTATAACGTTATGTAGCATTACGTTATAACGTATAACATTATGTACTATTACGATATATCGTAAAATGTTTAATAATAATACCTAATAGCGAATAACGTTATGTAGTATTACGTTATAACTAATAACGTTATATACTATTACTTTATAAGATATAACTATTTTTGGTATTACTTTATAACGTATAACGCTATATACAATTACCTTATAGCGAGTAACGTTATGTAGCATTACGTTATAACGTATAACATTATGTACTATTACGATATATCGTAAAATGTTTAATAATAATACCTTATAGCGAATAACGTTATGTAGTATTACGTTATAACTAATAACGTTATATACTATTACTTTATAAGATATAACTATTTTTGGTATTACTTTATAACGTATAACGATATATACTATTACCTTATAGCGAATAACGTTATGTAGCATTACGTTCTAACGTATAACGTTATATACAATTACTTTATAACTTATAACTATTCTTGGTATTACTTTATAGCGTATGACGCTATATACAATTACCTTATAGCGAATAACGTTATGTAGCATTTCGTTATAACGTATAACGTTATATACTAATACCATCTAACGTATAACGTTATATGGTATCACGGTATAACGTATAGCGTTATGTACTATTGCGATATAACGCAAAACGTTATATAATATTACCTTATAGCGAATAACGTTATGTAGCATTACGTTATAACGTATAAGTTATATACTAATACCATGTAACGTATAACGTTATATGGTAACACGTTATAACGTATAACGTTATGTACTATTACGATATAACGTATAGCGTTATCTAGCATTACGTTATAACGTATAACGTTATGTAGCATTACGTTATAATTATAACGTTATGTAGCATTACGTTATAACGTATAACGTTATATACTATTACGCTATAGCGTATAACGTTAAGTACTGTTACGTTATAGCGTATACCGTTATGTAGCATTACGTTATAACTAATAACGTTATATACTCTTACTTTATAAGATATAACTATTTTTGGTATTACTTTATAACGTATAACGCTATATACAATTACCTTATATCGAATAACGTTATGTAGCATTACCTTATAACGTATAACGTTATATACTATTACGTTATAACGTATAACGTTATGTAGCATTACGCTATAACGTATAACGTTATATACTATTACGTTATACCGTATAACGTTATGTAGCGTTACGCTATAACGTATAACGTTATGTACTATTACGTTATAATGTATAACTTTATACACTATTACGTTATAGCGTATAACGTTATATACTACTACGTTATAACGTATAACGTTATGTAGCAATACGTTATAACGTATAACGTTATGTAGCATTACGCTATAACGTATAACGTTATATACTATTACGTTATAACGTATAACGTTATGTAGCATTACGCTATAACGTATAACGTTATATACTATTACGTTATAACGTATAACGTTATGTAGCATTACGTTACAATGTATAACGTTATATACTATTACGTAATAACGTATAACGTTATGTAGCATTACGTTATGAAGTGTAACTTTATATACTAATACCATGTAACGTATATCGTTAAATGGTATTACGACATAACGTATAACGTTATGTACTATTACGATATCACGTAAAATGTTGTATACTATTACCTGATAACGAATAAAGTTATGTTGCATTACATTATAACGTATAGAGTTATATATTAATACCATGTAACGTATAACGTTATATGGTGTTACGTTATTAAGTATAACGTTATGTACTATTACGATATAATGTGAAACGTTATATACTATCACTTTCTTACGTATAAGGTTATATGGTATTACGTTATAACACATTACGTTATGTAGCATTACGCTATAACGTATAACGTTATATACTATTACGTTATAACGTATAACGTTATGTAGCATTACGCTATAACGTATATCGCTATATACTATTTCGTTATAACGTATAATGTTATGTAGCATTACGCTATAACGTATAACGTTATATACTATTACGTTATAACGTATAACGTTATGTAGCATTACGCTATAACGTATAACGTTATATACTATTACGTTATAACGTATAACGTTATGTAGCATTACGTTATAACGTATAACGTTATGTAGCATTACGCTATAACGTATAACGTTATATACTATTACGTTATAACGTATAACGTTATGTAGCATTACGCTATAACGTATATCGCTATATACTATTTCGTTATAACGTATAATGTTATGTAGCATTACGCTATAACGTATAACGTTATATACTATTACGTTATAACGTATAACGTTATGTAGCATTACGCTATAACGTATAACGTTATATACTATTACGTTATAACGTATACCGTTACATAATATTACTTTATTACGTATAATGTTATATGGTAGTACGTTATAACGTATAACGTTATGTAGCAATACGCTATAACGTATAACGTTATATACTATTACGTTATAACGTATAACGTTATATACTATTACGATATAACGTATAACGTTATGTGGCATTACGTTATAACGTATAACGTTATGTAGCATTACGTTATAACGTATAACGTTACATACTATTACGTTACAACGTATAACGTTATGTGGCATTACGTTATAACGTATAACGTTACATAATATTACTTTATTACGTATAAGGTTATATGGTATTACGTTATAACGTATAACGTTATGTAGCAATACGTTATAACGTATGTCGTTATATACTAATACAATGTAACGTATAACGTTATATCGTATTACGTTATAACGTATAACATTATGTACTATTACGATATAACGTAAAACGTTATATACTATTACTTTATAACGTATAACTTTATACACTATTACGTTATAGCGTATAACGTTATATACTATTACGTTATAACGTATAACGTTATGTAGCATTACGTTATAACGTATAACGTTATGTAGCATTACGCTATAACGTATAACGTTATATACTATTACGCTATAGCGTATAACGATATGTAGCATTACGTTATAACGTACAACGTTGTATACTATTACTTTATAACGTATAACGTTATATACTATTACGTTATAACGTATAACTTTATACACTATTACGTTATAGCGTATAACGTTATATACTATTACGTTATAACGTATAACGTTATGTAGCATTACGTTATAACGTATAACGTTATGTAGCATTACGCTATAACGTATAACATTATATACTATTACGCTATAGCTTATATCGTTATGTAGCATTACGTTATAACGTATAACGTTATGTAGCATTACGTTACAATGTATAACGTTATATACTATTACGTAATAACGTATAACGTTATGTAGCATTACGTTATGAAGTGTAACTTTATATACTAATACCATGTAACGTATATCGTTAAATGGTATTACGACATAACGTATAACGTTATGTACTATTACGACATCACGTAAAATGTTGTATACTATTACCTTATAACGAATAACGTTATGTTGCATTACATTATAACGTATAGAGTTATATATTAATACCATGTAACGTATAACGTTATATGGTGTTACGTTATTAAGTATAACGTTATGTACTATTACGATATAATGTGAAACGTTATATACTATTACTTTCTTACGTATAAGGTTATATGGTCTTACGTTATAACACATAACGTTATGTAGCATTACGCTATAACGTATAAGGTTATATGGTATTACGTTATAACTCATAACGTTATGTAGCATTACGCTATAACGTATAACGTTATATACTATTACGTTATAACGTATAACGTTATGTAGCATTACGCTATAACGTATAACGTTATATACTATTACGTTATACCGTATAACGTTATGTAGCGTTACGCTATAACGTATAACGTTATGTACTATTACGTTATAATGTATAACTTTATACACTATTACGTTATAGCGTATAACGTTATATACTATTACGTTATAACGTATAACGTTATGTAGCATTACGTTATAACGTATAACGTTATGTAGCATTACGCTATAACGTATAACGTTATATACTATTACGTTATAACGTATAACGTTATGTAGCATTACGCTATAACGTATAACGTTATATACTATTACGTTATAACGTATAACGTTATGTAGCATTACGCTATAACGAATAACGTTATATACTATTACGTTATAACGTATAACGTTATGTAGCATTACGCTATAACGTATAACGTTATATACTATTACGTTATACCGTATAACGTTATGTAACGTTACGCTATAACGTATAACGTTATGTACTATTACGTTATAATGTATAACTTTATACACTATTACGTTATAGCGTATAAAGTTATATACTATTACGTTATAACGTATAACGTTATGTAGCATTACGTTATAACGTATAACGTTACATAATATTACTTTATTACGTATAAGGTTATATGGTATTACGTTATAACGTATAACGTTATGTAGCAATACGTTATAACGTATGTCGTTATATACTAATACAATGTAACGTATAACGTTATATCGTATTACGTTATAACGTATAACATTATGTACTATTACGATATAACGTAAAACGTTATATACTATTACTTTATAACGTATAACTTTATACACTATTACGTTATAGCGTATAACGTTATATACTATTACGTTATAACGTATAACGTTATGTAGCATTACGTTATAACGTATAACGTTATGTAGCATTACGCTATAACGTATAACGTTATATACTATTACGCTATAGCGTATAACGATATGTAGCATTACGTTATAACGTACAACGTTATATACTATTACTTTATAACGTATAACGTTATATACTATTACGTTATAACGTATAACTTTATACACTATTACGTTATAGCGTATAACGTTATATACTATTACGTTATAACGTATAACGTTATGTAGCATTACGTTATAACGTATAACGTTATGTAGCATTACGCTATAACGTATAACATTATATACTATTACGCTATATCTTATATCGTTATGTAGCATTACGTTATAACGTATAACGTTATGTAGCATTACGTTACAATGTATAACGTTATATACTATTACGTAATAACGTATAACGTTATGTAGCATTACGTTATGAAGTGTAACTTTATATACTAATACCATGTAACGTATATCGTTAAATGGTATTACGACATAACGTATAACGTTATGTACTATTACGATATCACGAAAAATGTTGTATACTATTACCTTATAACGAATAACGTTATGTTGCATTACATTATAACGTATAGAGTTATATATTAATACCATGTAACGTATAACGTTATATGGTGTTACGTTATTAAGTATAACGTTATGTACTATTACGATATAATGTGAAACGTTATATACTATTACTTTCTTACGTATAAGGTTATATGGTCTTACGTTATAACACATAACGTTATGTAGCATTACGCTATAACGTATAAGGTTATATGGTATTACGTTATAACACATAACGTTATGTAGCATTACGCTATAACGTATAACGTTATATACTATTACGTTATAACGTATAACGTTATGTAGCATTACGCTATAACGTATAACGTTATATACTATTACGTTATACCGTATAACGTTATGTAGCGTTACGCTATAACGTATAACGTTATGTACTATTACGTTATAATGTATAACTTTATACACTATTACGTTATAGCGTATAACGTTCTATACTATTACGTTATAACGTATAACGTTATGTAGCATTACGTTATAACGTATAACGTTATGTAGCATTACGCTATAACGTATAACGTTATATACTATTACGTTATAACGTATAACGTTATGTAGCATTACGCTATAACGTATAACGTTATATACTATTACGTTATAACGTATAACGTTATGTAGCATTACGCTATAACGAATAACATTTAGTAGCATTACGTTATAACGTATAACGTTACATACTATTACGTTATAACGTATAACGTTATATACTATTTCGTTGTAATGTATATAGTTATGTGCCATTACGTTATAACGAATAAACTTATATGCTATTACGCTATAACGAATAACGTTATGTAGCATTACGCTATAACGTATAACGTTATATACTATTACGTTATAACGTATAACTTTATACTATTACGTTATAACGTATAACGTTATATACTATTACGTTATAACGTATAACGTTATGTAGCATTACGTTATAACGTATAACGTTATGTAGCATTACGTTATAACGTATAACGTTATATACAAATACCACGTAACGTATAACGTTATATGGTATTACGTTATAACGTATAACGTTATGTAGCATTACGCGTTAACGTATAACGTTATATACTATTACGTTATAACGTATAACTTTATACTCTATTACGTTATAACGTATAACGTTATATACTATTACGTTATAACGTATAACGTTATGTAGCA
This sequence comes from Bombus fervidus, assembly GCF_041682495.2. Classification (NCBI taxonomy): domain Eukaryota; kingdom Metazoa; phylum Arthropoda; class Insecta; order Hymenoptera; family Apidae; genus Bombus; species Bombus fervidus. The sequence goes on along the minus strand of NC_091528.1, from coordinate 2,844,527 downwards.
TTACGTTATAACGTATAACGTTATGTAGCATTACGTTATAACGTATAACGTTACATACTATTACGTTACAACGTATAACGTTATGTGGCATTACGTTATAACATATAACGTTACATAATATTACTTTATTACGTATAAGGTTATATGGTATTACGTTATAACGTATAACGTTATGTAGCAATACGTTATAACGTATATCGTTATATACTAATACCATGTAACGTATAACGTTATATGGTATTACGTTATAACGTAGAACATTATGTACTATTACGATATAACGTAAAACGTTATACACTATTACCTTATAACCAATAACGTTATGTAGCATTACGTTATAACGTATAACGCTATATGCTATTACTTTATAACGTATAACGTTACATAATATTACTTTATTACGTATAATGTTATATGGTAGTACGTTATAACGTATAACGTTATGTAGCAATACGTTATAAAGTATATCGTTATATACTAATACCATGTAACGTATAACGTTATATGGTATTACGTTATAACGTATAACGTTATGCAGCATTATGTGTTAACGTATAACGTTATGTACTATTACGATATAACGTAAAACGTCATATACTATTACCTTATAACGAATAACGTTACGTAGTATTACGTTATGACGTAAAACGTTATATACTAATACCTTATAACGGATAACGTTATGTAGCATTGCATTATAACGTATAACGTTATCTGGTATTACGATATAACGTAAAACGTTATATAGTATTACCTTATAACGAACAACGTTATGTAGCATTACATTATATCGTATAACGCTATATACTATTACGTTATAACGAAAAACGATTAGTAGCATTACGTTATAACGTATAACGTTATGTAGTATTACGTTATAACATATAACGTCATATACTATTATCTTATAACGAATAACGTTATATACTATTACGTAATAACGTATAACGTTATGTAGCATTACGTTATAACGTATAACGTTATATACTATTACTTTATAACTTATAACTATTTTTGGTATTGCGTAATAACGTATAACTCTATATACTGTTACCTTATATCGAATAACGTTATGTGGCATTACGTTACAACGTATAACATGATATACTATTACGTTATAACGTATAACGTTATGTACTATTACGATATAACGTAAAATGTTATATACTATTACCTTATAGCGAATAACGTTATCTAGCATCACGTTATAACGTTTAACGTTATATAATATTAATTTATAACGTATAACGTTATTTGGTATTACGTTATGATGTATAACGTTATTTACTATTATGTAATAAGGCATAACGTTATATACTAGTACGTTACACCGTATATCGTTATGTTGCATTACATTGTAACATATAGCGTTATATACTATTACGTTATAACGTATAACGTTATGTAGCATTACGTAATAACGTATAACGTTATGTACTATTACAATATAACGTAAAATGTTATATACTATTACCTTATAGCGAATAACATTATCTAGCATCACGTTATAACGCATAACGTTATTTGGTTCAAGTTATAAAGTATAACGTTATATAAAATTACCTTATAACGAGTAACATTATGTTGCATTACATTATAACGTATAATGCCATATACTATTACCTTATAACGAATAACGTTTTGTAGTATTACGTTTTCACGTATAACGTTATATACTTATACCATGTAACGGATGACGTTATGTATCATTACGTTATGAAGCATAACGTTATATGCTAATACCAAGTAAAGAATAATATACTAATACCATATAACGAATAATATAACGTATAACGTTATTTGGTATTACGTTATAAGGTATAACGTTATATAATATTTCCTTATAACGAGTAACGTTATGTTGCATTACATTATAAAGTATAACGCCATATACTATTACCTTATAACGAATAAGGATATGTAGCATTACATTATAACGTATAACGTCATATACTATTACCTTATAACGAATAACGTTATATACTATTACGTTATAACGTATAACGTTATTTACCACTACGTTATAACGTATAACGTTATGTGGCATTACATTATAACGTATAACGTTATATACTATTACGTTGTAACGTATAACGTTATGTAGCATTCCGCTATAGCATATAACGTTATATACTAATGCCATGTAACGTATAACGTTATATACTATTACTGTATAACGTATAACGTTAGGTGGCATTACGCTATAACGTATAACGTTATATACTATTACGTTGTCACGTATAACGTTATGTAGCATTACGTTATAACGTATAACTTTATACACTATTACGTTATAACGTATAACGTTATGTGGCATCACGTTATAACTTATAACGTTATATACTTTTACGCTATAACGTATAACGTTATGTAGCATTATGTGTTAACGTATAACGTTATGTACTATTACGATATAACGTAAAACGTCATATACTATTACCTTATAACGAATAACGTTACGTAGTATTACGTTATGACGTAAAACGTTATATACTAATACCTTATAACGGATAACGTTATGTAGCATTGCATTATAACGTATAACGTTATCTGGTATTACGATATAACGTAAAACGTTATATAGTATTACCTTATAACGAACAACGTTATGTAGCATTACATTATATCGTATAACGCTATATACTATTACGTTATAACGAAAAACGATTAGTAGCATTACGTTATAACGTATAACGTTATGTAGTATTACGTTATAACATATAACGTCATATACTATTATCTTATAACGAATAACGTTATGTAGCATTACGTTATAACGTATAACGTTATGTAGCATTACGGTATAACGTATAACGTTATCGGTATTACGATATAACGTAAAACGTTATATAGTATTACCTTATAACGAACAACGTTATGTAGCATTACATTATATCGTATAACGCTATATACTATTACGTTATAATGTATAACGTTATATAATATTACGCTATAGCGAATAACGTTATGTAGAATTACGTTATAACGTATAACGTTATGTAGCATTACATTATAACGTATAACGTTATATACTAATATCTTATATCCAGTAACGATATGTAGCATTACGTTATAACGTATAACGTTATGTAGCATTACGGTATAACGTATATCGTTATTTGGTATTACGATATAAGGTATAACGTTATATACTATTACCTTATAACGAGTAACGTTATGTAGCATTACACTATAACGTATAACGCTATATACCATTACCTGACAACGAATAACGTTATGTAGCAATACGTTATAACGTATAACGTTATATACTAATACCATGTAACGTATAACGTTATATACCAATACGTTATAACGTATAACGTTATCTGGTATTACGATATAACGTAAAACGTCATATAGTATTACCTTATAACGAACAACGTTATGTAGCATTACATTATATCGTATAACGCTATATACCATTACGTTAGAACGAATAACGATTAGTAGCATTACGTTATAACGTATAACGTTATGTAGCATCACGTTATAACATATAACGTCATATACTACTATCTTATAACGAATAACGTTATGTAGCATTATGTTATAATGTATAACGTTATATACTATTACTGTAAGACGCATAACGTTTTGTGGCATTACGTTATAACGTATAACGTTATATACTACTACGTTGTGACGTATAACGTTATGTAGCATTACGTTATAACGTATAACGTTATGTAGCATTACGTTATTACGTATAACGTTATATACTATTACTGTATAACGTATTACGTTATTTGGTATTACGATATAACGTAAAACGTTATATAGTATTACCTTATAACGAACAACGTTATGTAGCATTACATTATATCGTATAACGCTATATACTATTACGATATAACGAAAAACCATTAGTAGCATTACGTTATAACGTATAACGTTATGTAGTATTACGTTATAACATATAACGTCATATACTATTATCTTATAACGAATAACGTTATGTAGCATTACGTTATAACGTATAACGTTATGTAGCATTACGGTATAACGTATAACGTTATCGGTATTACGATATAACGTAAAACGTTATATAGTATTACCTTATAACGAACAACGTTATGTAGCATTACATTATATCGTATAACGCTATATACTATTACGTTATAATGTATAACGTTATATAATATTACGCTATAGCGAATAACGTTATGTAGAATTACGTTATAACGTATAACGTTATGTAGCATTACATTATAACGTATAACGTTATATACTAATATCTTATATCCAATAACGATATGTAGCATTACGTTATAACGTATAACGTTATGTAGCATTACGGTATAACGTATATCGTTATTTGGTATTACGTTATAAGGTATAACGTTATATACTATTACCTTATAACGAGTAACGTTATGTAGCATTACACTATAACGTATAACGCTATATACCATTACCTGACAACGAATAACGTTATGTAGCAATACGTTATAACGTATAACGTGATATACTAATACCATGTAACGTATAACGTTATATACCAATACGTTATAACGTATAACGTTATCTGGTATTACGATATAACGTAAAACGTTATATAGTATTACCTTATAACGAACAACGTTATGTAGCATTACATTATATCGTATAACGCTATATACCATTACGTTAGAACGAATAACGATTAGTAGCATTACGTTATAACGTATAACGTTATGTAGCATCACGTTATAACATATAACGTCATATACTACTATCTTATAACGAATAACGTTATGTAGCATTATGTTATAATGTATAACGTTATATACTATTACTGTAAGACGCATAACGTTTTGTGGCATTACGTTATAACGTATAACGTTATATACTACTACGTTGTGACGTATAACGTTATGTAGCATTACGTTATAACGTATAACGTTATGTAGCATTACGTTATTACGTATAACGTTATATACTATTACTGTATAACGTATTACGTTATTTGGTATTACGTTATAACGCATAACGTTATATACTATTACGATATGACGTAAATCGTTATATATTATTACCTTATAACGCATAACGTTATATACTATTACAATATAACGTAAATCGTTATATATGATTACCTTATAACGCATAACGTTATATACTATTACGATATAACGTAAAACGTTATATATTATTACATTATAACGAATAACGTTATGTAGCATTACATTATAACGTATAACGCTATATAATATTACGTTATAACGTATAACGTTATGTGGCATTACGCTATAACGTATAACGTTATATACTATTGCGTTGTCACGTATGACGTTATGTAGCATTACGTTATAACGCATAACGTTATATAATATTACGCTATAGCGAATAACGTTGTGTAGAATTACGTTATAACGTATAACGTTATGTAGCATTACATTATAACGTATAACGTTATATACTATTATCTTATATCCAATAACGTCATGTAGCATTACGTTATAACGTATAACGTTATATACTATTACTGTATAACGTATAACGTTATTTGGTATTACGTTATAACGCATAACGTTATATACTATTACGATATAACGTAAGTCGTTATATATTATTACCTTATAACGCATAACGTTATATACTTTTACGATATAACGTAAAACATTATATATTATTACCTTATAACGAATAACGTTATGTAGCATTACATTATAACGTATAACGTTATATACTATTATCTTATAACGAGTAACGTTATGTCGCATTACATTATAACGTATAACGTTTTATACTATTATCCTATAACGAATAACGTTATGTAGCATTACGTTATAACGTATAACGTTATATACTAAAACCATGTAACGTATAACGTTATATACCATTACGTTATATCGTATAACGTTATCTGGTATTACGATATAACTTAAAACGTTATATAGTATTACCTTATAACCAATAACGTTATGTAGCATTACGGTATAACGTATAACTTTATACACTATTACGCTATAACGTATAACGTTATATACCAATACGTTATAACGTATAACGTTATCTGGTATTACGATATAACGTAAAACGTTATATAGTATTACCTTATAACGTATATCGTTATTTACAATTACGTTATAAAGTATAACGTTATGTATTGTTACTTTATAACGTACAACGTTATTTGGTAATACGTTATAATGTATAACGTTATTTACTATTACTTTAAAACGTATAACGTTTTTTGGTATTAAGTTATAAGGTATAACGTTATATAATATTACCTTATAACGAGTAACGTTACGTTGCATTACATTATAACGTATAAGGCCACATACTATTACGTTATAACGTATAACGTTATGTAGCATTACATTATAACGTATAACGTTATATACTATTACTTTATATCGTATAACGTTATTTGGTGTTACGTTATGACGTATAACGTTATATACTAATACCTCACAAAGAATAACGTTATGTAGAATTAGATTATAACGTATAACGTTATATACTATTATCTTATAACGCATAACGTTATGCAGCATTACGTTATAACGTATAACGGTATATACTATTACGCTATAGCGTATAACGTTAAGTACTGTTACGATATCACGTATAGCCTGATATAATAATACGCTGCAGCCTATAACGATATGTAGCATTACGTTATAACGTATAACGTTATATACTATTACCTTATAGCAAACAACGTTATCTAGCATCACGTTATAACATATAACGTTATATACTATTACGTTATAAAGTATAACGTTATGTAGCATTGCGTTATAACGTATAACGTTATATACTAATACCATGTAATATATAACGTTATATGGTATCACGTTATAACGAATAACGTTATGTAGTATTACGTTATGACGTATAATGTTATATACGAATACCTTATAACGAATGACGTTATGTAGCATTGCATTATAACGTATAACGTTATATAGTAGTACTTTATAATGTATAACGTTATTTGGTATTACGTTGTAAGGTATAACGTTATATACTATTACCTCATAACAAATAACTTTACGTAGCATTACGTTATAACGTATAACGTTCAATACTATTACGTTATGTCGTATAACGTTATGTAGCATTACGTTATAACGTATAACGTTATATAATATTAATTTATAACGTATAACGTTATTTGGTATTACGTTATAATGTATAACGTTATTTACTATTACGATATAACGTAAAACGTTATATACTATTACCTCATAGCGAATAACATTATCTGGCATCACGTTATAACGTATAACGTCATATACTATTACCGTAGAACGAATAAAGTTATGTAGTATTACGTTATGACGTATAACGTCATATACTAATACCTTATAACAAATAACGTTATGTAGCATTACATTATAACGTATAACGTTATATAAAATTACTTTATGACGTATAACGTTATGTAGTAATACGTTAAAGGATATAACGTTATATACCATTAACTTATAGCGAATAATGTTGTCTAGCATCACGTTATAGCGTATAACGTTATATACTATTACGTTATAACGTATAACGTTATGTAGCATTACGTTATAACGTATAACGTTATATACTTAAACCATGTAACGTATAACGTTGTATGGTATTACGTCATAACGTATAACGTTATGTGGCATTACATTATGACGTATAACGCCATATACTAATACCTTATAACGAATAACGTTATGTAGAATTACATTATAACGTATAACGTTATATACTATTACCGTATAACGAATAACGTTATGTTGTATTACGTTATGACGTATAACGTCATATACAAATACTTTATAACGAATAACGTTATGTAGCATTACGTTATAACGTATAACGATATATACTATTACGCTATAGCGTATAACGTTAAGTACTGTTACGATATCACGTATTGCGTTATATACTATTACGCTGTAGCCTATAACGTTGTGTAGCATTACGTTATAACGTATAACGTTATATAATATTAATTTATAACGTATTACGTTATTTGGTATTACGTTAGAATGTATAACGTTATTTACTATTACGTTATAACGCATAACGTTGTATACTATTACCTTATAGCGAACAACGTTATCTAGCATCACGTTATAACGCATATCGTTATATACTATTACGTTATAACGTAAAACGTCATAATCTATTACCTTATTACGAACAACGTTATGTAGTATTACGTTATGACGTAAAACGTTATATACTATTTCTTTATAACGTAGAACGTTGTTTGGTATTACGTTATAACGTATAACGTTATGTAGCATTACGTTATAACGTATAACGCTATATACTAATACCATGTAACGTATAACGTTATATGGCATCACGTTATAACATATAACGTTATATACTATTTCTTTATAACCTATAACGTTATATATTATTACGCTATAGCGTATAACGTTATGTAGCATTACGTTATAACGTATAACGTTATATACTTAAACCATGTAACGTATAACGTTGTATGGTATTACGTCATAACGTATAACGTTATGTGGCATTACATTATGACGTATAACGCCATATACTAATACCTTATAACGAATAACGTTATGTAGAATTACATTATAACGTATAACGTTATATACTATTACCGTATAACGAATAACGTTATGTAGTATTACGTTATGACGTATAACGTCATATACAAATACTTTATAACGAATAACGTTATGTAGCATTACGTTATAACGTATAACGATATATACTATTACGCTATAGCGTATAACGTTAAGTACTGTTACGATATCACGTATTGCGTTATATACTATTACGCTGTGGCCTATAACGTTGTGTAGCATTACGTTATAACGTATAACGTTATATAATATTAATTTATAACGTATTACGTTATTTGGTATTACGTTAGAATGTATAACGTTATTTACTATTACGTTATAACGCATAACGTTTTATACTATTACCTTATAGCGAACAACGTTATTTAGCATTACGTTATAACGCATATCGTTATATACTATTACGTTATAACGTAAAACGTCATAATCTATTACCTTATTACGAACAACGTTATGTAGTATTACGTTATGACGTAAAACGTTATATACTATTTCTTTATAACGTAGAACGTTGTTTGGTATTACGTTATAACGTATAACGCTATATACTATAACCCTATAACTAATAACGTTATGTAGCATTACATTATAACGTATAACGTTATATGCTATTACTTTGAAACGTATAACGTTTTTTGGTATTACGTTATGACGTATAACGTTATATACTAATACCTTATAACGAGTAACGTTATGTTGCATTACATTATAACGTATAACGCCATATACTATTACCTTATAACGAATAACGTTATGTAGCATTACGTTTTAACGTATAACGTTATATACTTATACCATGTAACGGATAACGTTATATGGTATTACGTGATAACATATAACGTTATATACTATTACGATATAACGTAAAACGTCATAAACTATTACCTTATAACGAATAACGTTATGTAGTATTACGTTATGACGTATAACGTTATATACTATTACCATGTAACGTATAAAGTTATATGGTATCACGTTATAACGTATAACGATATATACTATTACGCTATAGCGTATAACGTCATAAACTATTACCTTATAACGAATAACGTTATGTAGTATTACGTTATGACGTATAACGTTATATACTAATACCATGTAACGTATAACGTTATATGGTATCACGTTATAACGTATAACGTTATGTAGCATTACGTTATTACGTATAACGTTGTGTAGCATTACGTTATAACGTATAGCGATATATACTATTACGCTATAGCGTGTAACAGTAAGTACTGTTACGTCATCACGTATAGCGTTATATACTATTAAGCTATAGCGTATAACGTTATGTAGCATTACGATATAACGTATAACGTTATATACTATAACGTCATAACGTACAACGTTATGTAGCATTACGTTATAACGTATAACGTCATATACTAATACCTTATAACGAATAACGTTATGTTGCATTACGTTATAACGTATAACGATATATACTATTACGCTATAGCGTATAACGTCATAAACTATTACCTTATAACGAATAACGTTATGTAGTATTACGTTATGACGTATAACGTTATATGGTATCACGTTATAACGTATAACGTTATATACTATTTCTTTATAACGTAAAACGTTATATATTATTACGCCATAGCGTATAACGTTATGTAGCATTACGTTACAACGTATAACATTGTATACTATTACTATATACCGTAAAACGTTACTTGGTATTACGTTATAACGTATATCGTTATTTACAATTACGTTATAACGTATAACGTTATGTATTGTTACTTTATAACGTACAACGTTATTTGGTAATACGTTATAATGTATAACGTCATTTACTAATACCTTATAACGAATAACGGTATGTAGGATTACATTATAACGTATAACGTTATATACTATTATCTTATAACGAATAACGTTATGTAGCATTACATTATAACGTACAACGTTATATACTATTATCTTATAACGAATAACGTTATGTAGCATTACATTATAACGTACAACGTTATATACTATTACTTTATAACGTATAACGTTAATTGGTATTACGTTGTAAGGTATAACGCTATATACTAATACCTTATAACTAATAACGTTATGTAGAATTACATTATAACGTATAACGTTATATACTATTATCTTATAACGCATAACGTTATGCAGCATTACGTTATAACGTGTAACGGTATATACTATTACGCTATAGCGTATAACGTTAAGTACTGTTACGATATCACGTATAGCCTGATATAATAATACGCTGCAGCCTATAACGATATGTAGCATTACGTTATAACGTATAACGTTATATACTATTACCTTATAGCGACAACGAATTATCTAGCATCACGTTATAACCTATAACGTTATATATTATTACGTTATAAAGTAGAACGTTATGTAGCATTGCGTTATAACGTATAACGTTATATACTAGTACCATGTAATGTATAACGTTATATGGTATCACGTTCTAACGAATAACGTTATGTAGTATTACGTTATGACGTATAACGTTATATACTAATACCTTATAACGAATAACGTTAAGTAGCATTACATTATAACGTATAACGTTATATAGTATTACTTTATAATGTATAACGTTATATGGTATCACGTTATAACGAATAACGTTATGTAGTATTACGTTATGACGTATAACGTTATATACTAATACCTTATAACGAATAACGTTATGTAGCATTACATTATAACGTATAACGTTATATACTATTACTATATAACGTATAACGTTATTTGGCATTAAGTTATAAGGTATAACATTATATAATATTACCTTATAACGAGTAATGTTATGTTGCATTACATTATAACGTATAACGCCATATACTATTACCTTATAACGAATAACGTTATGTAGCATTACGTTTTAACGTATAACGTTATATACTTATACCATGTAACGTATAACGTTGTATGGTATTACCTTATAACGTATAACGTTATGTAGCTTTACATTATAACGTATAACGACATATACTAATACCTTATAACGAATAACGTTATGTAGAATTACATTATAACGTATATCGTTATATACTACTATCTTATAACGAATAACGTTATGTAGCATTACGATATAACGTGTGAGTTGTATAGTAATACCATGTAACGTATAACGTTATATGGTATCACGTTATAACGTATAGCGTTATGTACTATTACGATATAACGTATAGCGTTATCTAGCATTACGTTATAACGTATAACGTTATGTAGCATTACGTTATAAGGTATAACGTTATGTAGCATTACGTTATAACGTATAACGTTATATACTATTACGCTATAGCGTATAACGTTAAGTACTGTTACGTTATAGCGTATACCGTTATGTAGCATTACGTTATAACTAATAACGTTATATACTATTACTTTATAACTTATAACTATTTTTGGTATTACTTTATAGCGTATAACGGTATATACAATTACCTTATATCGAATAACGTTATGTAGCATCACGTTATAACGTATAACGGTATATACTATTACCTTATAGCGAATAACGCTATGTAGCATTACGTTATAACGTATAACGTTATATACAATTACTTTATAACTTAGAACTATTTTGGTATTACTTTATAGCGTATGACGCTTTATACAATTACCTTATATCGAATAACGTTATGTAGCATTACGTTATAACGTATAACATTATATACTATTACGTTACAACGTATAACGTTATGTAGCATCTCGTTATAACGTATAACGTTATGTAGCATTACGTTATAACGTATAACATTATGTACTATTACGATATATCGTAAAATGTTTAATAATAATACCTTATAGCGAATAACGTTATGTAGTATTACGTTATAACTAATAACGTTATATACTATTACTTTATAAGTTATAACTATTTTTGGTATTACTTTATAGCGTATAACGCTATATACAATTACCTTATAGCGAGTAACGTTATGTAGCATTACGTTATAACGTATAACATTATGTACTATTACGATATATCGTAAAATGTTTAATAATAATACCTTATAGCGAATAACGTTATGTAGCATTTCGTTATAACGTATAACGTTATATACTAATACCATCTAACGTATAACGTTATATGGTATCACGGTATAACGTATAGCGTTATGTACTATTGCGATATAACGTAAAACGTTATATAATATTACCTTATAGCGAATAACGTTATGTAGCATTACGTTATAACGTATAAGTTATATACTAATACCATGTAACGTATAACGTTATATGGTAACACGTTATAACGTATAACGTTATGTACTATTACGTTATAACGTGTAGCGTTATCTAGCCTTCCGTTATAACGTATGACGTTATGCAGCATTACGTTATAACGTATAACGATATATACTACTACGCTATTGCGTATAACGTAATGTAGCATCACGTTATAATGTATAACGTTATCTACTATTACGTTATAACGTATAACGTTATGTAGCATTACGTTATAACGCATAACGTTATATACTATTACGTTACAACGTATAACGTTATCTAGCATTACGTTATAACGTATAACGTTATGTAGCATTACGTTATAACGTATAAGTTATATACTAATACCATGTAACGTATAACGTTATATGGTAACACGTTATAACGTATAACGTTATGTGCTATTACGATATAACGTATAGCGTTATCTAGCATTCCGTTATAACGTATAACGTTATCTAGCATTACGTTATAACGTATAAGTTATATACTAATACCATGTAACGAATAACGTTATGTAGCATTACGTTATAACGTATGACGTTATATACTATTACTCTATAGCGTATGACAATAAGTACTGTGACGTTATAACATATAGCGTTATACACTACTACCTTATAGCGAATATCGTTATCTAGCATCACGTTATAACGTATAACGTTATATAATATTACCTTATAGCGAATAACGTTATGTAGCATTTCGTTATAACGTATAACGTTATATACTAATACCATCTAACGTATAACGTTATATGGTATCACGGTATAACGTATAGCGTTATGTACTATTGCGATATAACGCAAAACGTTATATAATATTACCTTATAGCGAATAACGTTATGTAGCATTACGTTATAACGTATAAGTTATATACTAATACCATGTAACGAATAACGTTATGTAGCATTACGTTATAACGTATGACGTTATATACTATTACTCTATAGCGTATGACAATAAGTACTGTGACGTTATAACATATAGCGTTATATACTATTACCTTATAGCGAATATCGTTATCTAGCATCACGTTATAAGGTATAACGATATATACTATTACCTTATAGCGAATAACGCTATGTAGCATTACGTTATAACGTATAACGTTATATACAATTACTTTATAACTTAGAAGTATTTTGGTATTACTTTATAGCGTATGACGCTTTATACTATTACCTTATATCGAATAACGTCATGTAGCATTACGTTATAACGTGTAACATTATATACTATTACGTTACAACGTGTAACGTTATGTAGCATCTCGTTATAACGTATAACGTTATGTAGCATTACGTTATAACGTATAACATTATGTACTGTTACGATATATCGTAAAATGTTTAATAATAATACCTTATAGCGAATAACGTTATGTAGTATTACGTTATAACTAATAACGTTATATACTATTACTTTATAAGATATAACTATTTTTGGTATTACTTTATAACGTATAACGCTATATACAATTACCTTATAGCGAGTAACGTTATAACGTATAACGTTATATAATATTAATTTATAACGTATAACGTTATTTGGTATTACGATATAATGTATAACGGTACTTACTATTACGTTATAACGCATAACGTTATATACTATTACGTTACAACGTATAACCTTATCTAGCATTACGTTATAACGTATAACATTATATACTATTACGTTACAACGTATAACATTATGTAGCATTTCGTTATAACGTATAACGTTATGTAGCAATACGTTATAACGTATAACGTTATATACTATTACGCTATAGCGTATGACGATAAGTACTGTGACGTTATAACATATAGCGTTATACACTACTAACTTATAGCGAATATCGTTATCTAGCATCACGTTATAACGTACAACGTTATATAATATTACCTTATAGCGAATAACGTTATGTAGCATTACGTTATAACGTATAACGTTATATACCATTACGCTGTAGCGTATAACGTTATGTAGCATTACGTTATAACGTATAACGTTATATACTATTACTTTAATGCTTTCAACTATTTTTGGTATTACTTTATAGCGTATAACGCTATATACAATTACCTTATATCGAATAACGTTACGCAGCATTACGTTATAACGTATAACGTTATATACCATTACGTTATAACGTATAACGTTATGTAGCATTACGTTATAACGTATAACGATATCTACTATTACGCTATAGCTTATAACGTTAAGTACTGTTACGTTAAAACGTATAGCGTTATATACAATTTCCTTATAGCGAATAATGTTATCTAGCATCACGATATAACGTATAACGTAATATACTATTACGTTATAACGTATAACGTTATGTACTATTACGATATAACGTAAAACGTCATATACCTTTGCCGTATAACGAAATAACGTTATGTAGAGTTACGTTATAACGTATAACGTTATATACTATTTCTTTATAACGTATAACGTTAAATACTATTACGTTATAACGCATAACGTTATGTAGCATTACATTATAACGTACAACGATATATACTATTACGTTATAACGTATAACGTTATATACTATCACGTTATAACGCATAACGTTATATACTATTACGCTGTAGCTTATAACGTTTAGTACTGTTACGTTATAACGTATAGCGTAATATACTATTTCCTTATAGCGAATATTTTTATCTAGCATCACGATATAACGTATAACGTAATATACTATTACGTTGTAACGTTATAACGTTATGTAGCATTACGTTATAACGTATAACGTTATGTAGCATTACGTTATAACGTATAAGTTATATACGAATACCATGTAATGTATAACATTATATGGTAACACGTTATAACGTATAACGTTATGTACTATTACGATATAACGTATAGCGTTATCTAGCATTACGTTATAACGTATAACGTTATGTAGCCTTACGTTATAAGGTATAACGTTATGTAGCATTACGTTATAACTAATAACGTTATATACTATTACGTTATAAGATATAACTATGTTTGGTATTACTTTATACCGTATAACGCTATATACAATTACCTTATATCGAATAACGTTATGTAGCATTACCTTATAACGTAAAACGTTATATACTATTACATTCTAACGAATAACATTATATGCAAGTACCATGTAACGTATAACGCTATATGGTATTACGTTATAACGAATAACGTTATGTACTATTACGATAAAACGTAAAACGTTATATACTATTACATTCTAACGAGTAACGTTATGTAGCATTACGTAATAACGTATAACGTTATATACCATTACCATGTGTCGAATAACGTTATATGTTATTATGTTATAACGTATAACGTTATGTAATATTACGATATAACGTAAAACGTATTATACTATTACCTTATAACGAATAACGTTATGTAGAGTAGTATTACGTCATAACGTATAACGTCATATACTATTACGTTATAATGCACAACATTATGTAGGAATACGTTATAACGTATAACGTTATGTAGCATTACGTTATAATGTATAACGATATATACTATTGCTGTAAGACGTATAACGTTATGTGGCATTACGTTATAAAGTATAACGTTATAAACTAATACGTTATAACGTATAACGTTACGTACCTTTACGTTACAACGTATAACGTTATATAGCATTACCATGTAACGTAAAACGTTATATACTAGTACCTTATAACGAATAACGTAATGTAGCATTACGTTATACCGTATAACGTTATATACTATTACGTTATAACGTATAACGTTATGTCGCATTACATTATAACGAATAACGTTATATAATAATAATTTATAATGTTTAACGTTATTTGGTATTACGTTATAATGTATAACGTTATTTACTATTACGTTATAATGTATAACGTCATATAATATTACGTTATAACGTATAACATTATATACTATTACGTTATAACGTAGAACGTTATATATTATTACCTTATAACGAATAACGTGACGTAGCATTACGTTATAACGTACAACGTTATATACTATTAATTTATAACGTACAACGTTATATACTATTACGTTATAACGTATAACGCTATGTAGCATTACGTTATAACGTTTAACGTTGTATACTATTACGTTATAACTTATAACGTTATATACTATTACCTTATAACGAATAACGTTATGTAGCATTTCTTTATAACGTATAACGTATATACTATTGAAGCTATATATCGTATAAAGTTGTATACTATTACGTTATATCGTATAACTTTTTATACTATTACGTTATAACGTATATCGTTATGTGGCATTACTATATAACGTATAACGTTACATACTATTACGTGATAACGTATAACGTTATATAATATTACTTTATAACGCATAACGTTATGTAGCATTACGTTCTAACGTATAACGTCACATACTATTACGTGATAACGTATAACGATATATAATATTACTTTATAACGAATAACGTTATGTAGCATTACGTTATAACGTATAACGACATATACTATTACGTTATAACGTATACCGTTTTATACTATTACGTTATAACGTTTACCGTTATGTAGCATTACGTTATAACGTATAACGTCACATACTATTACGTGATAACGTATAACGATATATAATATTACTTTATAACGAATAACGTTATGTAGCATTACGTTATAACGTATAACGTTACATACTATTACGTTATAACGGATAACCTTATATACTATTACGTTATAACGTATAACGTTACATACTATTACGTTATAACGGAAAAACTTATATACTATTACGTTATAACGTTTACCGTTGTGCAGCATTACGTTATGACGTATAACGTACATACTATTATAGCTATATATCGTATAAAGTAATATACTATTACCTTATAACGAATAACGTTGTATAGCATTACGTTATAGCGGATAACGTTATATACTATTACGTTATAACGAATAACGTTATGTAGGTTTACGTTATAACTTATAACGTTATGTACTATATCACTATAGCGTATAACGTTATGTGGCATTACGATATAGCGTATAACGTTGTGTAGCATTACGTCCTAACGTATAACGTTATGTAGCATTACGTTATAACGGATAGCGTTAAGTTGCATTACGTTGTAACGTATAACGTTACATACTATTATGTTATAACGTATAACGTTATGTAGCATTACGTTATAGCGTATAACGTTATATACTATTACGTCATAACGGATAACTTTATATAACGTATAACGTTATATACTATTACGTTCTAACGTACAACGTTATGTAGCATTACGTTACAACGTATAACGATATATACTATTACGTTAGAACGTATAACGTTTCATACTATTACGTTATAATGTTTACCGTTATGTAGCATTACGTTACAACGTATAACGATATATGCTATTACGTTATAACGTATAAATTTTATACTATTCCGCTATAACGTATAACGTTATGTAGCATTACGTTATAACGTATAACGTATATATTATTATAGCTATATATCGTAGAATGTTATATACTATTACGTCATGATGTATAACGTTATGTAGCATTACGTCATAACGTGTAACGTTATATACAATTACCTTATAACGTATAAAGTTATGTAGCATTACGTTATAACCTATAACGTTGCATACTATTACGTTATAAGGGATGACGTTATATAACGTATAACGTTATATACTATTACGTCCTAACGTATAACGTTATGTAGTATTACGTTATAACGTATAACGTGACATGCTATTACGCTATAGCGTATAACGTTATGTGTCATTACGATATAACGTATATCGTTACATACTATTACGTTATAACGGATAACGTTATATAATGTATAACGATATATACAATTACGTTAAAATGTATAACATTATATACTATTACGTTCTAACGTACAACGTTATGTAGCATTACGTTATAGCGTATAACGTTATGTAGCATTACGTTATAACGTATAACGTGACATGCTATTACGTTATAACGTATAACGTAATACGCGATTACGTTATAACGTATAACGTTATGTGGCTTTACTATATAACGTATAACGTTGTGTTGCATTACGTTATAACGTTTACCGTTATGTAGCATTACGTTATAACATATAACGTTATGTAGCATTTCGTTATAACGTATAACGTTATATACTTTTACCTTATAACGTATAACGTTATGTAGCATTACGTTATGACGGATAACGTAATGTAGCATTACGCTGTAACGAATAGCGTTATGTAGCATTACGTTACATCATATAACGTACATACTATTATAGCTATATATCGTATAAAGTTATATACAATTACCTTATAACGAATAACGTTGTATAGCATTACGTTATAGCGGATAACGTTATATACTATTACGTTATAACGTATAACGTTATGTAGCATTACGTTATAACGTATAACGTTATGTGGCTTTACTATATAACGTATAACGTTGTGTTGCATTACGTCATAACGTATAGCGTTATATACTATTAAGTTATAACGTATAACGTTATGTTGCATTACGTTGTAACGTATATCGTTATATGGTGTTACGTTGTAACGTATAACGTTATGTAGCATTACGTTATAACGTATATCGTTATCTAGCATTACGTTATAACGTATATTGTTATGTAGCATTACGTTATAACGTATAACGTGACATGCTATTACGCTATAGCGTATAACGTTATGTGGCATTACGATATAACGTATATCGTTACATACTATTACGTTATAACGGATAACGTTATATAATGTATAACGATATATACAATTACGTTAAAATGTATAACATTATATACTATTACGTTATAACGCATAACGTTATGTAGCATTATGTTATAACGTATAACGTATATACAATTATTGCTATATATCGTGTAAAGTTCTATACTAGTACCTTATTACGAATGACGATATGTAGCATTACGTCATAACGGATAAAGTTATATACTATTACGTTATAATGTATAGCGTTATGTAGCATAACGTTAGAACATATAACGTTATATACTATTACGCTATAGCGTATAACGTTATGTGGCATTACGATATAGCGTATGACGTTGTGTAGCATTACGTCCTAACGTATAACGTTATGTAGCATTACGTTATAACGGATAGCGTTATGTAGCATTACGTTGTAACGTATAACGTTACATACTATTATGTTATAACGTATAACGTTATATGGTGTTACGTTGTAACGTATAACGTTATGTAGCATTACGTTATAACGTATAACGTTATGTAGCATTACGTTATAGCGTATAACGTTATATACTATTACGTCATAACGGACAACTTTATATAACGTATAACGTTATATACTATTACGTTCTAACGTACAACGTTATGTAGCATTACGTTATAGCGTATAACGTTATGTAGCATTACGTTATAACGTATAACGTGACATGCTATTACGTTATAACGTATAACGTAATACGCGATTACGTTATAACGTATAACGTTATGTGGCTTTACTATATAACGTATAACGTTGTGTTGCATTACGTTATAACGTTTACCGTTATGTAGCATTACGTTATAACATATAACGTTATGTAGCATTTCGTTATAACGTATAACGTTATATACTATTACCTTATAACGTATAACGTTATGTAGCATTACGTTATAACGGATAACGTAATGTAGCATTACGCTGTAACGAATAGCGTTATGTAGCATTACGTCATGACGTATAATGTATGTACTATTACAGCTATATATCGTATAAAGTTTCATACTATAAGCTTATAAAGAATAACGTTATGTATCGTTACGTTATAACGGATAACGATATATACTATTACGTTATAACGAATAACGTTATATACTATTACGTTATAACGAATAACGTTATGTAGGTTTACGTTATAACTTATAACGTTATATACTATATCACTATAGCGTATAACGTTATGTGGCATTGCGATATAGCGTGTAACGTTATGTAGCATTACGTTATAACGTATAACGTTACATACTATTACGTTATAACGGATAACGTTATATACTGTTACGCTATAACGAATAACGATATGTAGCATTACGTTACAACGTATAACGATATATACTATTACGTTAGAACGCATAACGTTTTATACTATTACGTTATAATGTTTACCGTTTTGTAGCATTACGTTATTACTTATAACGATATATACTATAACACTATAGCGTATGACGTTATGTGGCATTACGATATAGCGTATAACGTCATGTAGCATTACGTTATAAGGTTTAACGTTATGTTGCATTACGTTGTAACGTATAACGTTACATACTATTACGTTATAACGAATAACGTTATATGGTATTACGTTATGACGTATAACGTTATGTACTGTTCCTTTATAGTGAAAAACGTTATATATTATTACCATATAACGAATAACGTTATGTAGCATTACGTTATAACGTGTAACGTTATATACAATTACCTTATAACGTATAAAGTTATGTAGCATTACGTTATAACTTATAACGATATATACTATAACACTATAGCGTATAACGTTATGTGGCATTACGATATAGCGTATAACGTCATGTTGCATTACGTTATAACGTATAACGTTACATACTATTACGTTATAACGGATAACGTTATATAATGTATAACGATATATACAATTACGTTAAAATGTATAACATTATATACTATTACGTTATAACGTATAACGTTATGTAGCATTATGTTATAACGTATAACGTATATACAATTATTGCTATATATCGTGTAAAGTTCTATACTAGTACCTTATTACGAATGACGATATGTAGCATTACGTCATAACGGATAAAGTTATATACTATTACGTTATAATGTATAACGTTATGTAGCATGACATTAGAACATATAACGTTATATACTATTACGCTATAGTGAATAACGTTATGTGGCATTACGATATAACGTATAACGTTACATAATATTAAGTTATAACGGATAACGTTATATAACGTATAACGTTATGTAGCATTACGTTATAACGAATAACGTTATATACTATTACCTTATAACGAATAACGTTATATAGGTTTACGTTATAACTTATAACGTTATGTACTATATCACTATAGCGTATAACGTTATGTGGCATTACGATATAGCGTATAACGTTGTGTAGCATTACGTCCTAACGTATAACGTTATGTTGCATTACGTTGTAACGTATAACGTTACATACTATTATGTTATAACGTATAACGTTATATGGTGTTACGTTGTAACGTATAACGTTATGTAGCATTACGTTATAACGTATAACGTTATGTAGCATTACGTTATAGCGCATAACGTTATATACTATTACGTCATAACAGATAACTTTATATAACGTATAACGTTATATACTATTACGTTCTAACGTACAACGTTATGTAGCATTACGTTATAGCGTATAACGTTATGTGGCTTTACTATATAACGTATAACGTTGTGTTGCATTACGTTATAACGTTTACCGTTATGTAGCATTACGTTATAACATATAACGTTATGTAGCATTTCGTTATAACGTATAACGTTATATACTATTACCTTATAACGTATAACGTTATGTAGCATTACGTTATAACGGATAACGTAATGTAGCATTACGCTGTAACGAATAGCGTTATGTAGCATTACGTTACATCATATAACGTACATACTATTATAGCTATATATCGTATAAAGTTATATACTATTACCTTATAACGAAAAACGTTGTATAGCATTACGTTATAGCGGATAACATTATATACTTTTACGTTATAACGTATCACGTTATGTAGCATTACGTTATGACGTATAACGTTATGTAGCATTACGTTATGACGTATAATGTATGTACTATTACAGCTATATATCGTATAAAGTTTCATACTATAACCTTATAAAGAATAACGTTATGTATCGCTACGTTATAACGGATAACGATATATACTATTACGTTATAACGAATAACGTTATATACTATTACGTTATAACGAATAACGTTATGTAGGTTTACGTTATAACTTATAACGTTATATACTATATCACTATAGCGTATAACGTTATGTGGCATTACGATATAGCGTGTAACGTTATATACTATTACGTTATAACGTATAACGTTATATACTATTACGTTATAACGGATAACGTTATATAACGTATAACGTTATATACTATTACGTTCTAACGTACAACGTTATGTAGCGTTACGTTATAACGTATAACGTTATATACTTTTACCTTATAACGAATAACGATATGCATCATTACGTTATAACGAATATCGTTATGTAGCATTACGTTATAACGTATTACGTTATGTACAATTACGTTAAAATGTATAACATTATATACTATTACGTTATAACGTATATCGTTATGTATCATTATGTTATAACGTATAACGTATATACAATTATTGCTATATATCGTGTAAAGTTCTATACTAGTACCTTATAACGAATGACGATATGTAGCATTACGTCATAACGGATAAAGTTATATACTATTACGTTATAATGTATAACGTTATGTAGCATAACGTTAGAACATATATCGTGTTATACTATTACGCTATAGTCAATAACGTTATGTGGCATTACGATATAACGTATAACGTAACATAATATTAAGTTATAACCAATAACGTTATATAACGTATAACGTTATGTAGCATTACGTTATAACGAATAACGTTATATACTATTACCTTATAACGAATAACGTTATGTAGGTTTACGTTATAACTTATAACGTTATGTATTATATCACTATAGCGTATAACGTTATGTGGCATTATGATATAGCGTATAACGTTGTGTAGCATTACGTCCTAACGTATAACGTTATGTAGCATTACGTTATAACGGATAACGTTATGTTGCATTACGTTGTAACGGATAACGTTATGTTGCATTACGTTGTAACGTATAACGTTACATACTATTATGTTATAACGTATAACGTTATATGGTGTTACGTTGTAACGTATAACGCTATGTAGCATTACGTTATAACTTATAACGTTATGTAGCATTACGTTATAGCGTATAACGTTATATACTATTACGTTATAACGGATGACTTTATATAACGTATAACGTTATATACTATTACGTTCTAACGTACAACGTTATGTAGCATTGCGTTATAGTGTATAACGTTATGTAGCATTACGTTATAACGTATAACGTGACATGCTATTACGTTATAACGTATAAAGTTATGTGGCATTACGATATAACGTATATCGTTACATACTATTACGTTATAACGGATAACGTTATATAATGTATAACGATATATACAATTACGTTAAAATGTATAACATTATATACTATTACGTTATAACGTATATCGTTATGTAGCATTATGTTATAACGTATAACGTATATACAATTATTGCTATATATCGTGTAAAGTTCTATACTAGTACCTTATAACGAATGACGATATGTAGCATTACGTCATAACGGATAAAGTTATATACTATTACGTTATAATGTATAACGTTATGTAGCATAACGTTAGAACATATAACGTGATATACTATTACGCTATAGTCAATAACGTTATGTGGCATTACGATATAACGTATAACATTACATAATATTAAGTTATAACCGATAACGTTATATAACGTATAACGTTATGTAGCATTACGTTATAGCGGATAACGTTATATACTTTTACGTTATAACGTATAACGTTATGTAGCATTACGTTATGACGTATAACGTTATGTAGCATTACGTTATGACGTATAATGTATGTACTGTTACAGCTATATATCGTATAAAGTTTCATACTATAACCTTATAAAGAATAACGTTATGTATCGTTACGTTATAACGGATAACGATATATACTATTACGTTATAACGAATAACGTTATATACTATTACGTTATAACGAATAACGTTATGCAGGTTTACGTTATAACTTATAACGTTATATACTATATCACTATAGCGTATAACGTTATGTGGCATTACGATATAGCGTGTAACGTTATGTAGCACTACGTTATAACGTATAACGTGACATACTAATACGTTATAACGTATAATGTTATATACTATTACCTTATAACGAATAATGTTATGTAGCATTACGTCATAACGCATAGCGTTATATACTATTACGTTATAACGTATAACGTTATGTTGCATTACGTTGCAACGTATAACGTTATATGGTGTTACGTTGTAACGTATAACGTTATGTAGCATTACGTTATAACGTATAACGTTACATACTATTACGTTATAACGGATAACGTTATATACTATTACGTTCTAACGTACAACGTTATGTAGCGTTACGTTATAACGTATATCGTTATATACTTTTACCTTATAACGAATAACGATATGCATCATTACGTTATAACGAATATCGTTATGTAGCATTACGTTATAACGTATTACGTTATGTAGCATTACGTTATAACGTATAACGATATCTAGCATTACGTTATAACGTATAACGTTATGTAGCATTACGTTATAACGTATAACGGTATATACTATTACGCTATAGTGAATAACGTTATGTGGCATTACGATATAACGTAAAACGTTACATAATATTAAGTTATAACGGATAACGTTATATAACGTCTAACGTTATGTAGCACTACGTTATAACGAATAACGTTATGTAGGTTTACGTTATAACTTATAACGTTATGTACTATATCACTATAGCGTATAACGTTATGTGGCATTACGATATAGCGTATAACGTTGTGTAGCATTACGTCCTACCGTATAACGTTATGTAGCATTACGTTATAACGGATAGCGTTATGTTGCATTACGTTGTAACGTATAACGTTACATACTATTATGTTATAACGGATAACTTTATATAACGTATAACGTTATATACTATTACGTTCTAACGTACAACGTTATGTAGCATTACGTTATAGCGTATAACGTTATGTAGCATTACGTTATAACGTATAACGTGACATGCTATTACGTTATAACGTATAACGTAATACGCTATTACGTTATAACGTATAACGTTATGTGGCTTTACTATATAACGTATAACGTTGTGTTGCATTACGTTATAACGTTTACCGTTATGTAGCATTACGTTATAACATATAACGTTATGTAGCACTACGTTATAACTTATAACGTTATATACTATATCACTATAGCGTATAACGTTATGTGGCATTGCGATATAGCGTGTAACGTTATGTAGCATTACGTTATAACGTATAACGTTACATGCTATTACGTTATAACGTATAACGTAATACGCTATTACGTTATAACGTATAACGTTATGTGGCTTTACTATATAACGTATAACGTTGTGTTGCATTACGTTATAACGTTTACCGTTATGTAGCATTACGTTATAACATATAACGTTATGTAGCACTACGTTATAACTTATAACGTTATATACTATATCACTATAGCGTATAACGTTATGTGGCATTGCGATATAGCGTGTAACGTTATGTAGCATTACGTTATAACGTATAACGTTACATACTATTACGTTAGAACGGATAACGTTATATACTATTACGTTCTAACGTACAACGTTATGTAGCGTTACGTTATAACGTATATCGTTATATACTTTTACCTTATAACGAATAACGATATGCATCATTACGTTATAACGAATATCGTTATGTAGCATTACGTTATAACGTATTACGTTATGTAGCATTACGTTATAACGTATAACGATATCTAGCATTACGTTATAACGTATAACGTTATGTAGCATTACGTTATAACGTATAACGGTATATACTATTACGCTATAGTGAATAACGTTATGTGGCATTACGATATAACGTAAAACGTTACATAATATTAAGTTATAACGGATAACGTTATATAACGTATAACGTTATGTAGCACTACGTTATAACGAATAACGTTATGTAGGTTTACGTTATAACTTATAACGTTATGTACTATATCACTATAGCGTATAACGTTATGTGGCATTACGATATAGCGTATAACGTTATGTAGCATTACGTTATAACGTATAACGTTATATACTATTACGTTCTAACGTACAACGTTATGTAGCGTTACGTTATAACGTATAACGTTATATACTTTTACCTTATAACGAATACCGATATGCATCATTACGTGATAACGAATATCGTTATGTAGCATTACGTTATAACGTATTACGTTATGTACAATTACGTTATAACGTATAACGTTATCTAGCATTACGTTATAACGTATAACGTTATGTAGCAATACGTTATAACGTATAACGTGACATGCTATTACGCTATAGCGTATAAAGTTATGTGGCATTACGATATAACGTATATCGTTATATACTATTACGTTATAACGGATAACGTTATATAATGTATAACGATATATACAATTACGTTAAAATGTATAACATTATATACTATTACGTTATAACGTGTATCGTTATGTAGCATTATGTTATAACGTATAACGTATATACGATTATTGCTATATATCGTGTAAAGTTCTATACAAGTACCTTATAACGAATGACGATATGTAGCATTACGTCATAACGGATAAAGTTATATACTATTACGTTATAATGTATAACGTTATGTAGCATAACGTTAGAACATATAACGTGATATACTATTACGCTATAGTCAATAACGTTATGTGGCATTACGACATAACGTATAACGTTACATAATATTAAGTTATAACCGATAACGTTATATAACGTATAACGTTATGTAGCATTACGTTATAACGTATAACGTGACATGCTATTACGTTATAACGTATAACGTAATACGCTATTACGTTATAACGTATAACGTTATGTGGCTTTACTATATAACGTATAACGTTGTGTTGCATTACGTTATAACGTTTACCGTTATGTAGCGTTACGTTATAACACATAACGTTATGTAGCATGTCGTTATAACGTATAACGTTATATACTATTACCTTATAACGTATAACGTTATGTAGCATTACGTTACAACGGATAACGTAATGTAGCATTACGCTGTAACTAATAGCATTATGTAGCATTACGTTACATCATATAACGTACATACTATTATAGCTATATATCGTATAAAGTAATATACTATTACCTTATAACGAATAACGTTGTATAGCATTACGTTATAGCGGATAACGTTATATACTTTTACGTTATAACGTATAACGTTATGTAGCATTACGTTATGACGTATAACGTTATGTAGCATTACGTTATGACGTATAATGTATGTACTATTACAGCTATATATCTTATAAAGTTTCATACTATAACCTTATAAAGGATAACGTTATGTATCGTTACGTTATAACGGATAACGATATATACTATTACGTTATAACGTATAACGTTATATACTATTACGTTATAACGGATAACGTTATATAACGTATAACGTTATATACTATTACGTTCTAACGTACAACGTTATGTAGCGTTACGTTATAACGTATAACGTTATATACTTTTACCTTATAACGAATAACGATATGCATCATTACGTTATAACGAATATCGTTATGTAGCATTACGTTATAACGTATTACGTTATGTACAATTACGTTAAAATGTATAACATTATATACTATTACGTTATAACGTATATAGTTATGTATCATTATGTTATAACGTATAACGTATATACAATTATTGCTATATATCGTGTAAAGTTCTATACTAGTACCTTATAACGAATGACGATATGTAGCATTACGTCATAACGGATAAAGTTATATACTATTACGTTATAATGTATAACGTTATGTAGCATAACGTTAGAACATATATCGTGTTATACTATTACGCTATAGTCAATAACGTTATGTGGCATTACGATATAACGTATAACGTAACATAATATTAAGTTATAACCAATAACGTTATATAACGTATAACGTTATGTAGCATTACGTTATAACGAATAACGTTATATACTATTACCTTATAACGAATAACGTTATGTAGGTTTACGTTATAACTTATAACGTTATGTATTATATCACTATAGCGTATAACGTTATGTGGCATTATGATATAGCGTATAACGTTGTGTAGCATTACGTCCTAACGTATAACGTTATGTAGCATTACGTTATAACGGATAACGTTATGTTGCATTACGTTGTAACGGATAACGTTATGTTGCATTACGTTGTAACGTATAACGTTACATACTATTATGTTATAACGTATAACGTTATATGGTGTTACGTTGTAACGTATAACGCTATGTAGCATTACGTTATAACTTATAACGTTATGTAGCATTACGTTATAGCGTATAACGTTATATACTATTACGTTATAACGGATGACTTTATATAACGTATAACGTTATATACTATTACGTTCTAACGTACAACGTTATGTAGCATTGCGTTATAGTGTATAACGTTATGTAGCATTACGTTATAACGTATAACGTGACATGCTATTACGTTATAACGTATAAAGTTATGTGGCATTACGATATAACGTATATCGTTACATACTATTACGTTATAACGGATAACGTTATATAATGTATAACGATATATACAATTACGTTAAAATGTATAACATTATATACTATTACGTTATAACGTATATCGTTATGTAGCATTATGTTATAACGTATAACGTATATACAATTATTGCTATATATCGTGTAAAGTTCTATACTAGTACCTTATAACGAATGACGATATGTAGCATTACGTCATAACGGATAAAGTTATATACTATTACGTTATAATGTATAACGTTATGTAGCATAACGTTAGAACATATAACGTGATATACTATTACGCTATAGTCAATAACGTTATGTGGCATTACGATATAACGTATAACATTACATAATATTAAGTTATAACCGATAACGTTATATAACGTATAACGTTATGTAGCATTACGTTATAGCGGATAACGTTATATACTTTTACGTTATAACGTATAACGTTATGTAGCATTACGTTATGACGTATAACGTTATGTAGCATTACGTTATGACGTATAATGTATGTACTGTTACAGCTATATATCGTATAAAGTTTCATACTATAACCTTATAAAGAATAACGTTATGTATCGTTACGTTATAACGGATAACGATATATACTATTACGTTATAACGAATAACGTTATATACTATTACGTTATAACGAATAACGTTATGCAGGTTTACGTTATAACTTATAACGTTATATACTATATCACTATAGCGTATAACGTTATGTGGCATTACGATATAGCGTGTAACGTTATGTAGCATTACGTTATAACGTATAACGTGACATACTAATACGTTATAACGTATAATGTTATATACTATTACCTTATAACGAATAATGTTATGTAGCATTACGTCATAACGCATAGCGTTATATACTATTACGTTATAACGTATAACGTTATGTTGCATTACGTTGCAACGTATAACGTTATATGGTGTTACGTTGTAACGTATAACGTTATGTAGCATTACGTTATAACGTATAACGTTACATACTATTACGTTATAACGGATAACGTTATATACTATTACGTTCTAACGTACAACGTTATGTAGCGTTACGTTATAACGTATATCGTTATATACTTTTACCTTATAACGAATAACGATATGCATCATTACGTTATAACGAATATCGTTATGTAGCATTACGTTATAACGTATTACGTTATGTAGCATTACGTTATAACGTATAACGATATCTAGCATTACGTTATAACGTATAACGTTATGTAGCATTACGTTATAACGTATAACGGTATATACTATTACGCTATAGTGAATAACGTTATGTGGCATTACGATATAACGTAAAACGTTACATAATATTAAGTTATAACGGATAACGTTATATAACGTATAACGTTATGTAGCACTACGTTATAACGAATAACGTTATGTAGGTTTACGTTATAACTTATAACGTTATGTACTATATCACTATAGCGTATAACGTTATGTGGCATTACGATATAGCGTATAACGTTGTGTAGCATTACGTCCTACCGTATAACGTTATGTAGCATTACGTTATAACAGATAGCGTTATGTTGCATTACGTTGTAACGTATAACGTTACATACTATTATGTTATAACGGATAACTTTATATAACGTATAACGTTATATACTATTACGTTCTAACGTACAACGTTATGTAGCATTACGTTATAGCGTATAACGTTATGTAGCATTACGTTATAACGTATAACGTGACATGCTATTACGTTATAACGTATAACGTAATACGCTATTACGTTATAACGTATAACGTAATACGCTATTACGTTATAACGTATAACGTTATGTGGCTTTACTATATAACGTATAACGTTGTGTTGCATTACGTTATAACGTTTACCGTTATGTAGCATTACGTTATAACATATAACGTTATGTAGCACTACGTTATAACTTATAACGTTATATACTATATCACTATAGCGTATAACGTTATGTGGCATTGCGATATAGCGTGTAACGTTATGTAGCATTACGTTATAACGTATAACGTTACATGCTATTACGTTATAACGTATAACGTAATACGCTATTACGTTATAACGTATAACGTTATGTGGCTTTACTATATAACGTATAACGTTGTGTTGCATTACGTTATAACGTTTACCGTTATGTAGCATTACGTTATAACATATAACGTTATGTAGCACTACGTTATAACTTATAACGTTATATACTATATCACTATAGCGTATAACGTTATGTGGCATTGCGATATAGCGTGTAACGTTATGTAGCATTACGTTATAACGTATAACGTTACATACTATTACGTTATAACGGATAACGTTATATACTATTACGTTCTAACGTACAACGTTATGTAGCGTTACGTTATAACGTATATCGTTATATACTTTTACCTTATAACGAATAACGATATGCATCATTACGTTATAACGAATATCGTTATGTAGCATTACGTTATAACGTATTACGTTATGTAGCATTACGTTATAACGTATAACGATATCTAGCATTACGTTATAACGTATAACGTTATGTAGCATTACGTTATAACGTATAACGGTATATACTATTACGCTATAGTGAATAACGTTATGTGGCATTACGATATAACGTAAAACGTTACATAATATTAAGTTATAACGGATAACGTTATATAACGTATAACGTTATGTAGCACTACGTTATAACGAATAACGTTATGTAGGTTTACGTTATAACTTATAACGTTATGTACTATATCACTATAGCGTATAACGTTATGTGGCATTACGATATAGCGTATAACGTTGTGTAGCATTACGTCCTACCGTATAACGTTATGTAGCATTACGTTATAACGGATAGCGTTATGTTGCATTACGTTGTAACGTATAACGTTACATACTATTATGTTATAACGGATAACTTTATATAACGTATAACGTTATATACTATTACGTTCTAACGTACAACGTTATGTAGCATTACGTTATAGCGTATAACGTTATGTAGCATTACGTTATAACGTATAACGTGACATGCTATTACGTTATAACGTATAACGTAATACGCTATTACGTTATAACGTATAACGTTATGTGGCTTTACTATATATCGTATAACGTTGTGTTGCATTACGTTATAACGTTTACCGTTATGTAGCATTACGTTATAACATATAACGTTATGTAGCACTACGTTATAACTTATAACGTTATATACTATATCACTATAGCGTATAACGTTATGTGGCATTGCGATATAGCGTGTAACGTTATGTAGCATTACGTTATAACGTATAACGTTACATACTATTACGTTATAACGGATAACGTTATATGGTATTACGTTATGACGTATAACGTTATGTACTGTTCCTTTATAGTGAAAAACGTTATATATTATTACCATATAACGAATAACGTTATGTAGCATTACGTTATAACGTATAACGTAACATAATATTAAGTTATAACCAATAACGTTATATAACGTATAACGTTATGTAGCATTACGTTATAACGAATAACGTTATATACTATTACCTTATAACGAATAACGTTATGTAGGTTTACGTTATAACTTATAACGTTATGTACTATATCACTATAGCGTATAACGTTATGTGGCATTACGATATAGCGTATAACGTTGTGTAGCATTACGTCCTAACGTATAACGTTATGTAGCATTACGTTATAACGGATAACGTTATGTTGCATTACGTTGTAACGGATAACGTTATGTTGCATTACGTTGTAACGTATAACGTTACATACTATTATGTTATAACGTATAACGTTATATGGTGTTACGTTGTAACGTATAACGCTATGTAGCATTACGTTATAACTTATAACGTTATGTAGCATTACGTTATAGCGTATAACGTTATATACTATTACGTCATAACGGATAACTTTATATAACGTATAACGTTATATACTATTACGTTCTAACGTACAACGTTATGTAGCATTACGTTATAGCGTATAACGTTATGTAGCATTACATTATAACGTATAACGTGACATGCTATTACGTTATAACGTATAACGTAATACGCTATTACGTTATAACGTATAACGTTATGTGGCTTTACTATATAACGTATAACGTTGTGTTGCATTACGTTATAACGTTTACCGTTATGTAGCATTACGTTATAACATATAACGTTATGTAGCACTACGTTATAACTTATAACGTTATATACTATATCACTATAGCGTATAACGTTATGTGGCATTGCGATATAGCGTGTAACGTTATGTAGCATTACGTTATAACGTATAACGTTACATACTATTACGTTATAACGGATAACGTTATATGGTATTACGTTATGACGTATAACGTTATGTACTGTTCCTTTATAGTGAAAAACGTTATATATTATTACCATATAACGAATAACGTTATGTAGCATTACGTTATAACGTATAACGTTATATACAATTACCTTATAACGTATAAAGTTATGTAGCATTACGTTATAACTTATAACGATATATACTATAACACTATAGCGTATAACGTTATGTGGCATTACGATATAGCGTATAACGTCATGTTGCATTACGTTATAACGGATAACGTTATATAATGTATAACGATATATACAATTACGTTAAAATGTATAACATTATATACTATTACGTAATAACGTATAACGTTATGTAGCATTATGTTGTAACGTATAACGTATATTCAATTATTGCTATATATTGTGTAAAGTTCTATACTATTACCTTATTACGAATGACGATATGTAGCATTACGTCATAAGGGATAAAGTTATATACTATTACGTTATAATGTATAACGTTATGTAGCATAACGTTATAACTTATAACGTTATGTACTATATCACTATAGCGTATAACGTTATGTGGCATTACGATATAGCGTATAACGTTGTGTAGCATTACGTCCTAACGTATAACGTTATGTAGCATTACGTTATAACGGATAGCGTTATGTAGCATTACGTTATAACGTATAACGTGACATGCTATTACGTTATAACGTATAACGTAATACGCTATTACGTTATAACGTATAACGTTATGTAGCATTACGTTATAGCGTATAACGTTATGTAGCATTACGTTATAACGTATAACGTTATACACTATTACCTTATAACGTATAACATTATGTAGCATTACGTTATAACGGATAACGTAATGTAGCATTACGCTGTAACGAATAGCGTTATGTAGCATTACGTTACATCATATAACGTACATACTATTATAGCTATATATCGTATAAAGTAATATACTATTTCCTTATAACGAATAACGTTGCATAGCATTACGTTATAGCGGATAACGTTATATACTTTTACGTTATAACGTATAACGTTATGTAGCATCACGTTATGACGTATAACGTTATGTAGCATTACGTTATGACGTATAATGTATGTACTATTACAGCTATATATCGTATCAAGTTTCATACTATAACCTTATAAAGAATAACGTTATGTACCGTTACGTTATAACGGATAACGGTATATACTATTACGCTATAACGAATAACGTTATATACTATTACCTTATAACGAATAATGTTATGTAGCATTACGTCATAACGTATAGCGTTATATACTATTACGTTATAACGTATAACGTTATGTTGCATTACGTTGTAACGTATAACGTTACATACTATTACGTTATAACGGATGACGTTATATACTATTACGTTGTAACGTACAACGTTATGTAGCGTTACGTTATAACGGATAGCGTTATGTTGCATTACGTTGTAACGTATAACGTTACATACTATTATGTTATAACGTATAACGTTATATGGTGTTACGTTGTAACGTATAACGTTATGTAGCATTACGTTATAACGTATCACGTTATGTAGCATTACGTTATGACGTATAACGTTATGCAGCATTACGTTATGACGTATAATTTATGTACTATTACAGCTATATATCGTATAAAGTTTCATACTATAACCTTATAAAGAATAACGTTATGTATCGTTACGTTATAACGGATAACGATATATACTATTACGTTATAACGAATAACGTTATATACTATTACGTTATAACGAATAACGTTATGCAGGTTTACGTTATAACTTATAACGTTATATACTATATCACTATAGCGTATAACGTTATGTGGCATTACGATATAGCGTGTAACGTTATGTAGCATTACGTTATAACGTATAACGTGACATACTAATACGTTATAACGTATAATGTTATATGGTGTTACGTTGTAACGTATAACGCTATGTAGCATTACGTTATAACTTATAACGTTATGTAGCATTACGTTATAGCGTATAACGTTATATACTATTACGTTATAACGGATGACTTTATATAACGTATAACGTTATATACTATTACGTTCTAACGTACAACGTTATGTAGCATTGCGTTATAGTGTATAACGTTATGTAGCATTACGTTATAACGTATAACGTGACATGCTATTACGTTATAACGTATAAAGTTATGTGGCATTACGATATAACGTATATCGTTACATACTATTACGTTATAACGGATAACGTTATATAATGTATAACGATATATACAATTACGTTAAAATGTATAACATTATATACTATTACGTTATAACGTATATCGTTATGTAGCATTATGTTATAACGTATAACGTATATACAATTATTGCTATATATCGTGTAAAGTTCTATACTAGTACCTTATAACGAATGACGATATGTAGCATTACGTCATAACGGATAAAGTTATATACTATTACGTTATAATGTATAACGTTATGTAGCATAACGTTAGAACATATAACGTGATATACTATTACGCTATAGTCAATAACGTTATGTGGCATTACGATATAACGTATAACATTACATAATATTAAGTTATAACCGATAACGTTATATAACGTATAACGTTATGTAGCATTACGTTATAGCGGATAACGTTATATACTTTTACGTTATAACGTATAACGTTATGTAGCATTACGTTATGACGTATAACGTTATGTAGCATTACGTTATGACGTATAATGTATGTACTGTTACAGCTATATATCGTATAAAGTTTCATACTATAACCTTATAAAGAATAACGTTATGTATCGTTACGTTATAACGGATAACGATATATACTATTACGTTATAACGAATAACGTTATATACTATTACGTTATAACGAATAACGTTATGCAGGTTTACGTTATAACTTATAACGTTATATACTATATCACTATAGCGTATAACGTTATGTGGCATTACGATATAGCGTGTAACGTTATGTAGCATTACGTTATAACGTATAACGTGACATACTAATACGTTATAACGTATAATGTTATATACTATTACCTTATAACGAATAATGTTATGTAGCATTACGTCATAACGCATAGCGTTATATACTATTACGTTATAACGTATAACGTTATGTTGCATTACGTTGCAACGTATAACGTTATATGGTGTTACGTTGTAACGTATAACGTTATGTAGCATTACGTTATAACGTATAACGTTACATACTATTACGTTATAACGGATAACGTTATATACTATTACGTTCTAACGTACAACGTTATGTAGCGTTACGTTATAACGTATATCGTTATATACTTTTACCTTATAACGAATAACGATATGCATCATTACGTTATAACGAATATCGTTATGTAGCATTACGTTATAACGTATTACGTTATGTAGCATTACGTTATAACGTATAACGATATCTAGCATTACGTTATAACGTATAACGTTATGTAGCATTACGTTATAACGTATAACGGTATATACTATTACGCTATAGTGAATAACGTTATGTGGCATTACGATATAACGTAAAACGTTACATAATATTAAGTTATAACGGATAACGTTATATAACGTATAACGTTATGTAGCACTACGTTATAACGAATAACGTTATGTAGGTTTACGTTATAACTTATAACGTTATGTACTATATCACTATAGCGTATAACGTTATGTGGCATTACGATATAGCGTATAACGTTGTGTAGCATTACGTCCTACCGTATAACGTTATGTAGCATTACGTTATAACAGATAGCGTTATGTTGCATTACGTTGTAACGTATAACGTTACATACTATTATGTTATAACGGATAACTTTATATAACGTATAACGTTATATACTATTACGTTCTAACGTACAACGTTATGTAGCATTACGTTATAGCGTATAACGTTATGTAGCATTACGTTATAACGTATAACGTGACATGCTATTACGTTATAACGTATAACGTAATACGCTATTACGTTATAACGTATAACGTAATACGCTATTACGTTATAACGTATAACGTTATGTGGCTTTACTATATAACGTATAACGTTGTGTTGCATTACGTTATAACGTTTACCGTTATGTAGCATTACGTTATAACATATAACGTTATGTAGCACTACGTTATAACTTATAACGTTATATACTATATCACTATAGCGTATAACGTTATGTGGCATTGCGATATAGCGTGTAACGTTATGTAGCATTACGTTATAACGTATAACGTTACATGCTATTACGTTATAACGTATAACGTAATACGCTATTACGTTATAACGTATAACGTTATGTGGCTTTACTATATAACGTATAACGTTGTGTTGCATTACGTTATAACGTTTACCGTTATGTAGCATTACGTTATAACATATAACGTTATGTAGCACTACGTTATAACTTATAACGTTATATACTATATCACTATAGCGTATAACGTTATGTGGCATTGCGATATAGCGTGTAACGTTATGTAGCATTACGTTATAACGTATAACGTTACATACTATTACGTTATAACGGATAACGTTATATACTATTACGTTCTAACGTACAACGTTATGTAGCGTTACGTTATAACGTATATCGTTATATACTTTTACCTTATAACGAATAACGATATGCATCATTACGTTATAACGAATATCGTTATGTAGCATTACGTTATAACGTATTACGTTATGTAGCATTACGTTATAACGTATAACGATATCTAGCATTACGTTATAACGTATAACGTTATGTAGCATTACGTTATAACGTATAACGGTATATACTATTACGCTATAGTGAATAACGTTATGTGGCATTACGATATAACGTAAAACGTTACATAATATTAAGTTATAACGGATAACGTTATATAACGTATAACGTTATGTAGCACTACGTTATAACGAATAACGTTATGTAGGTTTACGTTATAACTTATAACGTTATGTACTATATCACTATAGCGTATAACGTTATGTGGCATTACGATATAGCGTATAACGTTGTGTAGCATTACGTCCTACCGTATAACGTTATGTAGCATTACGTTATAACGGATAGCGTTATGTTGCATTACGTTGTAACGTATAACGTTACATACTATTATGTTATAACGGATAACTTTATATAACGTATAACGTTATATACTATTACGTTCTAACGTACAACGTTATGTAGCATTACGTTATAGCGTATAACGTTATGTAGCATTACGTTATAACGTATAACGTGACATGCTATTACGTTATAACGTATAACGTAATACGCTATTACGTTATAACGTATAACGTTATGTGGCTTTACTATATATCGTATAACGTTGTGTTGCATTACGTTATAACGTTTACCGTTATGTAGCATTACGTTATAACATATAACGTTATGTAGCACTACGTTATAACTTATAACGTTATATACTATATCACTATAGCGTATAACGTTATGTGGCATTGCGATATAGCGTGTAACGTTATGTAGCATTACGTTATAACGTATAACGTTACATACTATTACGTTATAACGGATAACGTTATATGGTATTACGTTATGACGTATAACGTTATGTACTGTTCCTTTATAGTGAAAAACGTTATATATTATTACCATATAACGAATAACGTTATGTAGCATTACGTTATAACGTATAACGTAACATAATATTAAGTTATAACCAATAACGTTATATAACGTATAACGTTATGTAGCATTACGTTATAACGAATAACGTTATATACTATTACCTTATAACGAATAACGTTATGTAGGTTTACGTTATAACTTATAACGTTATGTACTATATCACTATAGCGTATAACGTTATGTGGCATTACGATATAGCGTATAACGTTGTGTAGCATTACGTCCTAACGTATAACGTTATGTAGCATTACGTTATAACGGATAACGTTATGTTGCATTACGTTGTAACGGATAACGTTATGTTGCATTACGTTGTAACGTATAACGTTACATACTATTATGTTATAACGTATAACGTTATATGGTGTTACGTTGTAACGTATAACGCTATGTAGCATTACGTTATAACTTATAACGTTATGTAGCATTACGTTATAGCGTATAACGTTATATACTATTACGTCATAACGGATAACTTTATATAACGTATAACGTTATATACTATTACGTTCTAACGTACAACGTTATGTAGCATTACGTTATAGCGTATAACGTTATGTAGCATTACATTATAACGTATAACGTGACATGCTATTACGTTATAACGTATAACGTAATACGCTATTACGTTATAACGTATAACGTTATGTGGCTTTACTATATAACGTATAACGTTGTGTTGCATTACGTTATAACGTTTACCGTTATGTAGCATTACGTTATAACATATAACGTTATGTAGCACTACGTTATAACTTATAACGTTATATACTATATCACTATAGCGTATAACGTTATGTGGCATTGCGATATAGCGTGTAACGTTATGTAGCATTACGTTATAACGTATAACGTTACATACTATTACGTTATAACGGATAACGTTATATGGTATTACGTTATGACGTATAACGTTATGTACTGTTCCTTTATAGTGAAAAACGTTATATATTATTACCATATAACGAATAACGTTATGTAGCATTACGTTATAACGTATAACGTTATATACAATTACCTTATAACGTATAAAGTTATGTAGCATTACGTTATAACTTATAACGATATATACTATAACACTATAGCGTATAACGTTATGTGGCATTACGATATAGCGTATAACGTCATGTTGCATTACGTTATAACGGATAACGTTATATAATGTATAACGATATATACAATTACGTTAAAATGTATAACATTATATACTATTACGTAATAACGTATAACGTTATGTAGCATTATGTTGTAACGTATAACGTATATTCAATTATTGCTATATATTGTGTAAAGTTCTATACTATTACCTTATTACGAATGACGATATGTAGCATTACGTCATAAGGGATAAAGTTATATACTATTACGTTATAATGTATAACGTTATGTAGCATAACGTTATAACTTATAACGTTATGTACTATATCACTATAGCGTATAACGTTATGTGGCATTACGATATAGCGTATAACGTTGTGTAGCATTACGTCCTAACGTATAACGTTATGTAGCATTACGTTATAACGGATAGCGTTATGTAGCATTACGTTATAACGTATAACGTGACATGCTATTACGTTATAACGTATAACGTAATACGCTATTACGTTATAACGTATAACGTTATGTAGCATTACGTTATAGCGTATAACGTTATGTAGCATTACGTTATAACGTATAACGTTATACACTATTACCTTATAACGTATAACATTATGTAGCATTACGTTATAACGGATAACGTAATGTAGCATTACGCTGTAACGAATAGCGTTATGTAGCATTACGTTACATCATATAACGTACATACTATTATAGCTATATATCGTATAAAGTAATATACTATTTCCTTATAACGAATAACGTTGCATAGCATTACGTTATAGCGGATAACGTTATATACTTTTACGTTATAACGTATAACGTTATGTAGCATCACGTTATGACGTATAACGTTATGTAGCATTACGTTATGACGTATAATGTATGTACTATTACAGCTATATATCGTATCAAGTTTCATACTATAACCTTATAAAGAATAACGTTATGTACCGTTACGTTATAACGGATAACGATATATACTATTACGCTATAACGAATAACGTTATATACTATTACCTTATAACGAATAATGTTATGTAGCATTACGTCATAACGTATAGCGTTATATACTATTACGTTATAACGTATAACGTTATGTTGCATTACGTTGTAACGTATAACGTTACATACTATTACGTTATAACGGATGACGTTATATACTATTACGTTGTAACGTACAACGTTATGTAGCGTTACGTTATAACGGATAGCGTTATGTTGCATTACGTTGTAACGTATAACGTTACATACTATTATGTTATAACGTATAACGTTATATGGTGTTACGTTGTAACGTATAACGTTATGTAGCATTACGTTATAACGTATCACGTTATGTAGCATTACGTTATGACGTATAACGTTATGTAGCATTACGTTATGACGTATAATGTATGTACTGTTACAGCTATATATCGTATAAAGTTTCATACTATAACCTTATAAAGAATAACGTTATGTATCGTTACGTTATAACGGATAACGATATATACTATTACGTTATAACGAATAACGTTATATACTATTACGTTATAACGAATAACGTTATGCAGGTTTACGTTATAACTTATAACGTTATATACTATATCACTATAGCGTATAACGTTATGTGGCATTACGATATAGCGTGTAACGTTATGTAGCATTACGTTATAACGTATAACGTGACATACTAATACGTTATAACGTATAATGTTATATACTATTACCTTATAACGAATAATGTTATGTAGCATTACGTCATAACGCATAGCGTTATATACTATTACGTTATAACGTATAACGTTATGTTGCATTACGTTGCAACGTATAACGTTATATGGTGTTACGTTGTAACGTATAACGTTATGTAGCATTACGTTATAACGTATAACGTTACATACTATTACGTTATAACGGATAACGTTATATACTATTACGTTCTAACGTACAACGTTATGTAGCGTTACGTTATAACGTATATCGTTATATACTTTTACCTTATAACGAATAACGATATGCATCATTACGTTATAACGAATATCGTTATGTAGCATTACGTTATAACGTATTACGTTATGTAGCATTACGTTATAACGTATAACGATATCTAGCATTACGTTATAACGTATAACGTTATGTAGCATTACGTTATAACGTATAACGGTATATACTATTACGCTATAGTGAATAACGTTATGTGGCATTACGATATAACGTAAAACGTTACATAATATTAAGTTATAACGGATAACGTTATATAACGTATAACGTTATGTAGCACTACGTTATAACGAATAACGTTATGTAGGTTTACGTTATAACTTATAACGTTATGTACTATATCACTATAGCGTATAACGTTATGTGGCATTACGATATAGCGTATAACGTTGTGTAGCATTACGTCCTACCGTATAACGTTATGTAGCATTACGTTATAACAGATAGCGTTATGTTGCATTACGTTGTAACGTATAACGTTACATACTATTATGTTATAACGGATAACTTTATATAACGTATAACGTTATATACTATTACGTTCTAACGTACAACGTTATGTAGCATTACGTTATAGCGTATAACGTTATGTAGCATTACGTTATAACGTATAACGTGACATGCTATTACGTTATAACGTATAACGTAATACGCTATTACGTTATAACGTATAACGTAATACGCTATTACGTTATAACGTATAACGTTATGTGGCTTTACTATATAACGTATAACGTTGTGTTGCATTACGTTATAACGTTTACCGTTATGTAGCATTACGTTATAACATATAACGTTATGTAGCACTACGTTATAACTTATAACGTTATATACTATATCACTATAGCGTATAACGTTATGTGGCATTGCGATATAGCGTGTAACGTTATGTAGCATTACGTTATAACGTATAACGTTACATGCTATTACGTTATAACGTATAACGTAATACGCTATTACGTTATAACGTATAACGTTATGTGGCTTTACTATATAACGTATAACGTTGTGTTGCATTACGTTATAACGTTTACCGTTATGTAGCATTACGTTATAACATATAACGTTATGTAGCACTACGTTATAACTTATAACGTTATATACTATATCACTATAGCGTATAACGTTATGTGGCATTGCGATATAGCGTGTAACGTTATGTAGCATTACGTTATAACGTATAACGTTACATACTATTACGTTATAACGGATAACGTTATATACTATTACGTTCTAACGTACAACGTTATGTAGCGTTACGTTATAACGTATATCGTTATATACTTTTACCTTATAACGAATAACGATATGCATCATTACGTTATAACGAATATCGTTATGTAGCATTACGTTATAACGTATTACGTTATGTAGCATTACGTTATAACGTATAACGATATCTAGCATTACGTTATAACGTATAACGTTATGTAGCATTACGTTATAACGTATAACGGTATATACTATTACGCTATAGTGAATAACGTTATGTGGCATTACGATATAACGTAAAACGTTACATAATATTAAGTTATAACGGATAACGTTATATAACGTATAACGTTATGTAGCACTACGTTATAACGAATAACGTTATGTAGGTTTACGTTATAACTTATAACGTTATGTACTATATCACTATAGCGTATAACGTTATGTGGCATTACGATATAGCGTATAACGTTGTGTAGCATTACGTCCTACCG
The DNA here is from genome assembly GCF_041682495.2 of Bombus fervidus. NCBI lineage: Eukaryota > Metazoa > Arthropoda > Insecta > Hymenoptera > Apidae > Bombus > Bombus fervidus. The sequence goes on along the minus strand of NC_091528.1, from coordinate 2,800,569 downwards.
TATAACGTTATGTAGCATTACGTTATAACGGATAGCGTTATGTTGCATTACGTTGTAACGTATAACGTTACATACTATTATGTTATAACGGATAACTTTATATAACGTATAACGTTATATACTATTACGTTCTAACGTACAACGTTATGTAGCATTACGTTATAGCGTATAACGTTATGTAGCATTACGTTATAACGTATAACGTGACATGCTATTACGTTATAACGTATAACGTAATACGCTATTACGTTATAACGTATAACGTTATGTGGCTTTACTATATATCGTATAACGTTGTGTTGCATTACGTTATAACGTTTACCGTTATGTAGCATTACGTTATAACATATAACGTTATGTAGCACTACGTTATAACTTATAACGTTATATACTATATCACTATAGCGTATAACGTTATGTGGCATTGCGATATAGCGTGTAACGTTATGTAGCATTACGTTATAACGTATAACGTTACATACTATTACGTTATAACGGATAACGTTATATGGTATTACGTTATGACGTATAACGTTATGTACTGTTCCTTTATAGTGAAAAACGTTATATATTATTACCATATAACGAATAACGTTATGTAGCATTACGTTATAACGTATAACGTAACATAATATTAAGTTATAACCAATAACGTTATATAACGTATAACGTTATGTAGCATTACGTTATAACGAATAACGTTATATACTATTACCTTATAACGAATAACGTTATGTAGGTTTACGTTATAACTTATAACGTTATGTACTATATCACTATAGCGTATAACGTTATGTGGCATTACGATATAGCGTATAACGTTGTGTAGCATTACGTCCTAACGTATAACGTTATGTAGCATTACGTTATAACGGATAACGTTATGTTGCATTACGTTGTAACGGATAACGTTATGTTGCATTACGTTGTAACGTATAACGTTACATACTATTATGTTATAACGTATAACGTTATATGGTGTTACGTTGTAACGTATAACGCTATGTAGCATTACGTTATAACTTATAACGTTATGTAGCATTACGTTATAGCGTATAACGTTATATACTATTACGTCATAACGGATAACTTTATATAACGTATAACGTTATATACTATTACGTTCTAACGTACAACGTTATGTAGCATTACGTTATAGCGTATAACGTTATGTAGCATTACATTATAACGTATAACGTGACATGCTATTACGTTATAACGTATAACGTAATACGCTATTACGTTATAACGTATAACGTTATGTGGCTTTACTATATAACGTATAACGTTGTGTTGCATTACGTTATAACGTTTACCGTTATGTAGCATTACGTTATAACATATAACGTTATGTAGCACTACGTTATAACTTATAACGTTATATACTATATCACTATAGCGTATAACGTTATGTGGCATTGCGATATAGCGTGTAACGTTATGTAGCATTACGTTATAACGTATAACGTTACATACTATTACGTTATAACGGATAACGTTATATGGTATTACGTTATGACGTATAACGTTATGTACTGTTCCTTTATAGTGAAAAACGTTATATATTATTACCATATAACGAATAACGTTATGTAGCATTACGTTATAACGTATAACGTTATATACAATTACCTTATAACGTATAAAGTTATGTAGCATTACGTTATAACTTATAACGATATATACTATAACACTATAGCGTATAACGTTATGTGGCATTACGATATAGCGTATAACGTCATGTTGCATTACGTTATAACGGATAACGTTATATAATGTATAACGATATATACAATTACGTTAAAATGTATAACATTATATACTATTACGTAATAACGTATAACGTTATGTAGCATTATGTTGTAACGTATAACGTATATTCAATTATTGCTATATATTGTGTAAAGTTCTATACTATTACCTTATTACGAATGACGATATGTAGCATTACGTCATAAGGGATAAAGTTATATACTATTACGTTATAATGTATAACGTTATGTAGCATAACGTTATAACTTATAACGTTATGTACTATATCACTATAGCGTATAACGTTATGTGGCATTACGATATAGCGTATAACGTTGTGTAGCATTACGTCCTAACGTATAACGTTATGTAGCATTACGTTATAACGGATAGCGTTATGTAGCATTACGTTATAACGTATAACGTGACATGCTATTACGTTATAACGTATAACGTAATACGCTATTACGTTATAACGTATAACGTTATGTAGCATTACGTTATAGCGTATAACGTTATGTAGCATTACGTTATAACGTATAACGTTATACACTATTACCTTATAACGTATAACATTATGTAGCATTACGTTATAACGGATAACGTAATGTAGCATTACGCTGTAACGAATAGCGTTATGTAGCATTACGTTACATCATATAACGTACATACTATTATAGCTATATATCGTATAAAGTAATATACTATTTCCTTATAACGAATAACGTTGCATAGCATTACGTTATAGCGGATAACGTTATATACTTTTACGTTATAACGTATAACGTTATGTAGCATCACGTTATGACGTATAACGTTATGTAGCATTACGTTATGACGTATAATGTATGTACTATTACAGCTATATATCGTATCAAGTTTCATACTATAACCTTATAAAGAATAACGTTATGTACCGTTACGTTATAACGGATAACGATATATACTATTACGCTATAACGAATAACGTTATATACTATTACCTTATAACGAATAATGTTATGTAGCATTACGTCATAACGTATAGCGTTATATACTATTACGTTATAACGTATAACGTTATGTTGCATTACGTTGTAACGTATAACGTTACATACTATTACGTTATAACGGATGACGTTATATACTATTACGTTGTAACGTACAACGTTATGTAGCGTTACGTTATAACGGATAGCGTTATGTTGCATTACGTTGTAACGTATAACGTTACATACTATTATGTTATAACGTATAACGTTATATGGTGTTACGTTGTAACGTATAACGTTATGTAGCATTACGTTATAACGTATCACGTTATGTAGCATTACGTTATGACGTATAACGTTATGCAGCATTACGTTATGACGTATAATTTATGTACTATTACAGCTATATATCGTATAAAGTTTCATACTATAACCTTATAAAGAATAACGTTATGTATCGTTACGTTATAACGGATAACGATATATACTATTACGTTATAACGAATAACGTTATATACTATTACGTTATAACGAATAACGTTATGCAGGTTTACGTTATAACTTATAACGTTATATACTATATCACTATAGCGTATAACGTTATGTGGCATTACGATATAGCGTGTAACGTTATGTAGCATTACGTTATAACGTATAACGTGACATACTAATACGTTATAACGTATAATGTTATATACTATTACCTTATAACGAATAATGTTATGTAGCATTACGTCATAACGCATAGCGTTATATACTATTACGTTATAACGTATAACGTTATGTTGCATTACGTTGCAACGTATAACGTTATATGGTGTTACGTTGTAACGTATAACGTTATGTAGCATTACGTTATAACGTATAACGTTACATACTATTACGTTATAACGGATAACGTTATATACTATTACGTTCTAACGTACAACGTTATGTAGCGTTACGTTATAACGTATAACGTTATATACTTTTACCTTATAACGAATAACGATATGCATCATTACGTTATAACGAATATCGTTATGTAGCATTACGTTATAACGTATTACGTTATGTAGCATTACGTTATAACGTATAACGATATCTAGCATTACGTTATAACGTATAACGTTATGTAGCATTACGTTATAACGTATAACGGTATATACTATTACGCTATAGTGAATAACGTTATGTGGCATTACGATATAACGTAAAACGTTACATAATATTAAGTTATAACGGATAACGTTATATAACGTATAACGTTATGTAGCACTACGTTATAACGAATAACGTTATGTAGGTTTACGTTATAACTTATAACGTTATGTACTGTATCACTATAGCGTATAACGTTATGTGGCATTACGATATAGCGTATAACGTTGTGTAGCATTACGTCCTACCGTATAACGTTATGTAGCATTACGTTATAACGGATAGCGTTATGTTGCATTACGTTGTAACGTATAACGTTACATACTATTATGTTATAACGTATAACGTTATGTAGCATTACGTTATAGCGTATAACGTTATATACTATTACGTCATAACGGATAACTTTATATAACGTATAACGTTATATACTATTACGTTCTAACGTACAACGTTATGTAGCATTACGTTATAGCGTATAACGTTATGTAGCATTACGTTATAACGTATAACGTGACATGCTATTACGTTATAACGTATAACGTAATACGCTATTACGTTATAACGTATAACGTTATGTGGCTTTACTATATAACGTATAACGTTGTGTTGCATTACGTTATAACGTTTACCGTTATGTAGCATTACGTTATAACATATAACGTTATGTAGCACTACGTTATAACTTATAACGTTATATACTATATCACTATAGCGTATAACGTTATGTGGCATTGCGATATAGCGTGTAACGTTATGTAGCATTACGTTATAACGTATAACGTTACATACTATTACGTTATAACGGATAACGTTATATGGTATTACGTTATGACGTATAACGTTATGTACTGTTCCTTTATAGTGAAAAACGTTATATATTATTACCATATAACGAATAACGTTATGTAGCATTACGTTATAACGTATAACGTAACATAATATTAAGTTATAACCAATAACGTTATATAACGTATAACGTTATGTAGCATTACGTTATAACGAATAACGTTATATACTATTACCTTATAACGAATAACGTTATGTAGGTTTACGTTATAACTTATAACGTTATGTACTATATCACTATAGCGTATAACGTTATGTGGCATTACGATATAGCGTATAACGTTGTGTAGCATTACGTCCTAACGTATAACGTTATGTAGCATTACGTTATAAGGAATAACGTTATGTTGCATTACGTTGTAACGGATAACGTTATGTTGCATTACGTTGTAACGTATAACGTTACATACTATTATGTTATAACGTATAACGTTATATGGTGTTACGTTGTAACGTATAACGCTATGTAGCATTACGTTATAACTTATAACGTTATGTAGCATTACGTTATAGCGTATAACGTTATATACTATTACGTCATAACGGATAACTTTATATAACGTATAACGTTATATACTATTACGTTCTAACGTACAACGTTATGTAGCATTACGTTATAGCGTATAACGTTATGTAGCATTACGTTATAACGTATAACGTGACATGCTATTACGTTATAACGTATAACGTAATACGCTATTACGTTATAACGTATAACGTTATGTGGCTTTACTATATAACGTATAACGTTGTGTTGCATTACGTTATAACGTTTACCGTTATGTAGCATTACGTTATAACATATAACGTTATGTAGCACTACGTTATAACTTATAACGTTATATACTATATCACTATAGCGTATAACGTTATGTGGCATTGCGATATAGCGTGTAACGTTATGTAGCATTACGTTATAACGTATAACGTTACATACTATTACGTTATAACGGATAACGTTATATGGTATTACGTTATGACGTATAACGTTATGTACTGTTCCTTTATAGTGAAAAACGTTATATATTATTACCATATAACGAATAACGTTATGTAGCATTACGTTATAACGTATAACGTTATATACAATTACCTTATAACGTATAAAGTTATGTAGCATTACGTTATAACTTATAACGATATATACTATAACACTATAGCGTATAACGTTATGTGGCATTACGATATAGCGTATAACGTCATGTTGCATTACGTTATAACGGATAACGTTATATAATGTATAACGATATATACAATTACGTTAAAATGTATAACATTATATACTATTACGTAATAACGTATAACGTTATGTAGCATTATGTTGTAACGTATAACGTATATTCAATTATTGCTATATATTGTGTAAAGTTCTATACTATTACCTTATTACGAATGACGATATGTAGCATTACGTCATAAGGGATAAAGTTATATACTATTACGTTATAATGTATAACGTTATGTAGCATAACGTTATAACTTATAACGTTATGAACTATATCACTATAGCGTATAACGTTATGTGGCATTACGATATAGCGTATAACGTTGTGTAGCATTACGTCCTAACGTATAACGTTATGTAGCATTACGTTATAACGGATAGCGTTATGTAGCATTACGGTATAACGTATAACGTGACATGCTATTACGTTATAACGTATAACGTAATACGCTATTACGTTATAACGTATAACGTTATGTAGCATTACGTTATAGCGTATAACGTTATGTAGCATTACGTTATAACGTATAACGTTATACACTATTACCTTATAACGTATAACATTATGTAGCATTACGTTATAACGGATAACGTAATGTAGCATTACGCTGTAACGAATAGCGTTATGTAGCATTACGTTACATCATATAACGTACATACTATTATAGCTATATATCGTATAAAGTAATATACTATTACCTTATAACGAATAACGTTGCATAGCATTACGTTATAGCGGATAACGTTATATACTTTTACGTTATAACGTATAACGTTATGTAGCATCACGTTATGACGTATAACGTTATGTAGCATTACGTTATGACGTATAATGTATGTACTATTACAGCTATATATCGTATCAAGTTTCATACTATAACCTTATAAAGAATAACGTTATGTACCGTTACGTTATAACGGATAACGATATATACTATTACGCTATAACGAATAACGTTATATACTATTACCTTATAACGAATAATGTTATGTAGCATTACGTCATAACGTATAGCGTTATATACTATTACGTTATAACGTATAACGTTATGTTGCATTACGTTGTAACGTATAACGTTACATACTATTACGTTATAACGGATGACGTTATATACTATTACGTTGTAACGTACAACGTTATGTAGCGTTACGTTATAACGGATAGCGTTATGTTGCATTACGTTGTAACGTATAACGTTACATACTATTATGTTATAACGTATAACGTTATATGGGGTTACGTTGTAACGTATAACGTTATGTAGCATTACGTTATAACGTATCACGTTATGTAGCATTACGTTATGACGTATAACGTTATGCAGCATTACGTTATGACGTATAATTTATGTACTATTACAGCTATATATCGTATAAAGTTTCATACTATAACCTTATAAAGAATAACGTTATGTATCGTTACGTTATAACGGATAACGATATATACTATTACGTTATAACGAATACCGTTATATACTATTACGTTATAACGAATAACGTTATGTAGGTTTACGTTATAACTTATAACGTTATATACTATATCACTATAGCGTATAACGTTATGTGGCATTACGATATAGCGTGTAACGTTATGTAGCATTACGTTATAACGTATAACGTGACATACTGATACGTTATAACGTATAACGTTATATACTATTACCTTATGACGAATAACGTTATGTAGCATTACGTTATAACGTATAACGTTTTATACTATTACGTTATAACGTATAACGTTATATACTATTACGTTATAACGGATAACGTTATATAACGTATAACGTTATATACTATTACGTTCTTACGTTACATAATATTAAGTTATAACCGATAACGTTATATAACGTATAACGTTATGTAGCATTACGTTATAACGAATAACGTAATGTAGCATTACGCTGTAACGAATAGCGTTATGTAGCATTACGTTACATCATATAACGTACATACTATTATAGCTATATATCGTATAAAGTAATATACTATTACCTTATAACGAATAACGTTGTATAGCATTACGTTATAGCGGATAACGTTATATACTTTTACGTTATAACGTATAACGTTATGTAGCATCACGTTATGACGTATAACGTTATGTAGCATTACGTTATGACGTATAATGTATGTACTATTACAGCTATATATCGTATCAAGTTTCATACTATAACCTGATAAAGAATAACGTTATGTATCGTTACGTTATAACGGATAACGATATATACTATTACGCTATAACGAATAACGTTATATACTATTACGTTATAACGAATAACGTTATGTAGGTTTACGTTATAACTTATAACGTTATATACTATATCACTATAGCGTATAACGTTATGTGGCATTACGATATAGCGTGTAACGTTATGTAGCATTACGTTATAACGTATAACGTGACATACTAATACGTTATAACGTATAATGTTATATACTATTACCTTATAACGAATAATGTTATGTAGCATTACGTCATAACGTATAGCGTTATATACTATTACGTTATAACGTATAACGTTATGTTGCATTACGTTGTAACGTATAACGTTATATGGTGTTACGTTGTAACGTATAACATTATGTAGCATTACGTTATAAGGTATAACGTTACATACTATTACGTTATAACGGATGACGTTATATACTATTACGTTCTAACGTACAACGTTATGTAGCGTTACGTTATAACGTATAACGTTATATACTTTTACCTTATAACGAATAACGATATGCATCATTACGTTATAACGAATATCGTTATCTAGCATTACGTTATAACGTATTACGTTATGTAGCATTACGTTATAACGGATAACGTAATGTAGCATTACGCTGTAACGAATAGCGTTATGTAGCATTACGTTACATCATATAACGTACATACTATTATAGCTATATATCGTATAAAGTAATATACTATTACCTTATAACGAATAACGTTGTATAGCATTACGTTATAGCGGATAACGTTATATACTTTTACGTTATAACGTATAACGTTATGTAGCATCACGTTATGACGTATAACGTTATGTAGCATTACGTTATGACGTATAATGTATGTACTATTACAGCTATATATCGTATCAAGTTTCATACTATAACCTTATAAAGAATAACGTTATGTACCGTCACGTCACAACGGATAACGATATATACTATTACGCTATAACGAATAACGTTATATACTATTACGTTATAACGAATAACGTTATGTAGGTTTACGTTATAACTTATAACACTATATACTATATCACTATAGCGTATAACGTTATGTGGCATTATGATATAGCGTGTAACGTTATGTAGCATTACGTTATAACGTATAACGTGACATACTAATACGTTATAACGTATAATGTTATATACTATTACCTTATAACGAATAATGTTATGTAGCATTACGTTATAACGAATAACGTTATATACTATTACCTTATAACGAATAACGTTATGTAGGTTTACGTTATAACTTATAACGTTATGTACTATATCACTATAGCGTATAACGTTATGTGGCATTACGATATAGCGTATAACGTTGTGTAGCATTACGTCCTAACGTATAACGTTATGTAGCATTACGTTATAACGGATAACGTTATGTTGCATTACGTTGTAACGGATAACGTTATGTTGCATTACGTTGTAACGTATAACGTTACATACTATTATGTTATAACATATAACGTTATATGGTGTTACGTCGTAACGTATAACGTTATGTAGCATTACGTTATAACGTATAACGTTATGTAGCATTACGTTATAGCGTATAACGTTATATACTATTACGTTATAACGGATAACTTTATATAACGTATAACGTTATATACTATTACGTTCTAACGTACAACGTTATGTAGCATTACGTTATAGCGTATAACGTTATGTAGCATTACGTTATAACGGATAACGTAATGTAGCATTACGCTGTAACGAATAGCGTTATGTAGCATTACGTTACATCATATAACGTACATACTATTATAGCTATATATCGTATAAAGTAATACACTATTACCTTATAACGAATAACGTTGTATAGCATTACGTTATAGCGGATAACGTTATATACTTTTACGTTATAACGTATAACGTTATGTAGCATCACGATATGACGTATAACGTTATGTAGCATTACGTTATGACGTATAATGTATGTACTATTACAGCTATATATCGTATCAAGTTTCATACTATAACCTTATAAAGAATAACGTTATGTACCGTCACGTTACAACGGATAACGATATATACTATTACGCTATAACGAATAACGTTATATACTATTACGTTATAACGAATAACGTTATGTAGGTTTACGTTATAACTTATAACACTATATACTATATCACTATAGCGTATAACGTTATGTGGCATTACGATATAGCGTGTAACGTTATGTAGCATTACGTTATAACGTATAACGTGACATACTAATACGTTATAACGTATAATGTTATATACTATTACCTTATAACGAATAATGTTATGTAGCATTACGCCATAACGTATAGCGTTATATACTATTACGTTATAACGTATAACGTTATGTTGCATTACGTTGTAACGTATAACGTTATATGGTGTTACGTTGTAACGTATAACATTATGTAGCATTGCGTTATAACGTATAACGTTACATACTATTACGTTATAACGGATGACGTTATATACTATTACGTTCTAACGTACAACGTTATGTAGCGTTACGTTATAACGGATAGCGTTATGTTGCATTACGTTGTAACGTATAACGTTACATACTATTATGTTATAACGTATAACGTTATATGGTGTTACGTTGTAACGTATAACGTTATGTAGCATTACGTTATAACGTATCACGTTATGTAGCATTACGTTATGACGTATAACGTTATGTAGCATTACGTTATGACGTATAATGTATGTACTATTACAGCTATGTATCGTATAAAGTTTCATACTATAACCTTATAAAGAATAACGTTATGTATCGTTACGTTATAACGGATAACGATATATACTATTACGTTATAACGAATACCGATATATACTCTTACGTTATAACGAATAACGTTATGTAGGTTTACGTTATAACTTATAACGTTATATACTATATCACTATAGCGTATAACGTTATGTGGCATTACGATATAGCGTGTAACGTTATGTAGCATTACGTTATAACGTATAACGTGACATACTAATACGTTATAACGTATAACGTTATATACTATTACCTTATGACGAATAACGTTATGTAGCATTACGTTATAACGTATAACGTTATGTAGCATTACGTTATAACGTATAACGTGACATGCTATTACGCTATAGCGTATAAAGTTATGTGGCATTACGATATAACGTATATCGTTACATACTATTACGTTATAACGGATAACGTTATATAATGTATAACGATATATACAATTGCATTAAAATGTATAACATTATATACTATTACGTTATAACGTATATCGTTATGTAGCATTATGTTATAACGTATAACGTATATACAATTATTGCTATATATCGTGTAAAGTTCTATACTAGTACCTTATAACGAATGACGATATGTAGCATTACGTCATAACGGATAAAGTTATATACTATTACGTTATAATGTGTAACGTTATGTAGCATAACGTTAGGACATATAACGTGATATACTATTACGCTATAGTCAATAACGTTATGTGGCATTACGATATAACGTATAACGTTACATAATATTAAGTTATAACCGATAACGTTATATAACGTATAACGTTATGAGGCATTACGTTATAACGAATAACGTTATATACTATTACCTTATAACGAATAACGTTCTGTAGGTTTACGTTATAACTTATAACGTTATGTACTATATCACTATAGCGTATAACGTTATGTGGCATTACGATATAGCGTATAACGTTGTGTAGCATTACGTCCTAACGTATAACGTTATGTAGCATTACGTTATAACGGATAACGTTATGTTGCATTACGTTGTAACGGATAACGTTATGTTGCATTACGTTGTAACGTATAACGTTACATACTATTATGTTATAACATATGACGTTATATGGTGTCACGTCGTAACGTATAACGTTATGTAGCATTACGTTATAACGTATAACGTTATGTAGCATTACGTTATAGCGTATAACGTTATATACTATTACGTTATAACGGATAACTTTATATAACGTATAACGTTATATACTGTTACGTTCTAACGTACAACGTTATGTAGCATTACGTTATAGCGTATAACGTTATGTAGCATTACGTTATAACGTATAACGTGACATGCTATTACGTTATAACGTATAACGTAATACGCTACTAGGTTATAACGTATAACGTTATGTGGCTTTACTATATAACGTATAACGTTGTGTTGCATTACGTTATAACGTTTACCGTTATGTAGCATTACGTTATAACATATTACGTTATGTAGCATTTCGTTATAACGTATAACGTTATACACTATTACCTTATATCGTATAACGTTATATAGCAGTACGTCATAACGGATAACGTAATGTAGCATTACGCTGTAACGAATAGCGTTATGTAGCATTACGTTACATCATATATCGTACATACTATTATAGCTATATATCGTATAAAGTAATATACTATTACCTTATAACGAATAACGTTGTATAGCATTACGTTATAGCGGATAACGTTATATACTTTTACGTTGTAACGTATAACGTTATGTAGCATTACGTTATAACGTATCACGTTATGTAGCATTACGTTATGACGTATAACGTTATGTAGCATTACGTTATAACGTATAACGTGACATACTAATACGTTATAACGTATAATGTTATATACTATTACCTTATAACGAATAATGTTATGTAGCATTACGTCATAACGTATAGCGTTATATACTATTACGTTATAACGTATTACGTTATGTTGCATTACCTTGTAACGTATAACGTTATATGGTGTTACGTTGTAACGTATAACATTATGTAGCATTACGTTATAACGTATAACGTTACATACTATTACGTTATAACGGATGACGTTATATACTATTACGTTCTAACGTACAACGTTATGTAGCGTTACGTTATAACGTATAACGTTATATACTTTTACCTTATAACGAATAACGATATGCATCATTACGTTATAACGAATATCGTTATCTAGCATTACGTTATAACGTATTACGTTATGTAGCATAACGTTATAACGTATAACGTTATCTAGCATTACGTTATAACGTTTAACGTTATGTAGCATTACGTTATAACGTATAACGAGACATGCTATTACGCTATATCATATAACGTTATGTGGCATTACGATATAATGTATATCGTTACATACTATTACGTTATAACGTATAACGTTACATACTATTACGTTATAACGGATAACGTTATATACTGTAACGCTATAACGAATAACGTTATGTAGCATTACGTTACAACGTGTAACGATATATACTATTACGTTAGAACGTATAACGTTTTATACTATTACGTTATAATGTTTACCGTTATGTAGCATTACGTTACAACGTATAACGATATATACTATTACGTTATAACGTATAAATTTTATACTATTACGCTATAACGTATAACGTTATGTAGTATTACGTTATAAAGTATAACGTTATGTTGCATTACGTTGTAACGTATAACGTTACATACTATTACGTTATAACGAATAACGTTATATGGTATTACGTTATGACGTATAACGTTATGTACTGTTCCGTTATAGTGAAAAACGTTATATATTATTACCATATAACGAATAACGTTATGTAGCATTACGTTATAACGTATAACGTTATATACTATTACGTTATAACGTATAACGTTATATACTATTACGTTATAACGGATAACGTTATATAACGTATAACGTTATATACTATTACGTTCTATCGTACAACGTTATGTAGCGTTACGTTATAACGTATAACGTTATATACTTTTACCTTATAAGGAATAACGTTATGCATCATTACGTTATAACGTATATCGTTATGTAGCATTACGTTATAACGTATAATGTTATGTAGCATTACCTTATAACGTATAACGTGACATACTAATACGTTATGACGTGCAATGTTATATACTATTACCTTATAACGAAGAACGTTATGTGGCATTACGTCATAACGTATAGCGTTATATACTATTACGTTATAACGTACAACGTTATGTAGCATTACGTTATAACGTATACCGTTATGTAGCATTACGTTATAACGTATAATGTTATGTAGCATTACGTTATAACGTATAACGTTATGTACCATTACCTTATAACGAATAACGTTATGTAGCATTACGTTATAACGTATAACGTTATATACTATTACGTTATAACGTATAACGTTATATACTATTACGTTATAACGGATAACGTTATATAACGTATAACGTTATATACTATTACGTTCTAACGTACAACGTTATGTAGCGTTACGTTATAACGGATAACGTTATATACTATTACCTTATAACGTATAACGTTATGTAGCATTAGGTTACAACGTATAACGATATATACTATTACGTTAAAACGTATAACGTTTTATACTATTACGTTATAAGGTTTACCGTTATGTAGCATTACGTTACAACGTATAACGATATATACTATTACGTTACAACGTATAAATTTTATACTATTACGCAATAACGTATAACGTTATGTAGCATTACGTTATAAAGTATAACGTATATATTATTGTAGCTATATATAGTATAATGTTATATACTATTACGATATAAATTATAACGTTATGCTACATAACTACGTTATAACGGATAACGTTATGTAGCATTACGTTATAACGTATAACGTGACATGCTATTACGTTATAACGTATAACGTAATACGCTATTACGTTGTAACGTATAACGTTATGTGGCATTACTATATAACGTATAACGTTGTGTAGCACTACGTCATAACGTATAGCGTTATATACTATTACGTTATAACGTATAACGTTATGTGGCATTACTATATAACGTATAACGTTGTGTAGCATTACGTTCGAACGTATAACGTTATGTAGCATTACGTTATAACGGATAACGTTATATACTATTACCTTATAATGTATAACGTTATGTACCATTACGTTACAACGTATAACGATATATACTATTACGTTAGAACGTATAACGTTTTATACTATTACGTTATAATGTTTACCGTTATGTAGCATTACGTTACAACGTATAACGATATATACTATTACGTTACAACGTATAAATTTTATACTATTACGCTATAACGTATAACGTTATGTAGTATTACGTTATAACGTATAACGTATATATTATTATAGCTATATATAGTATAATGTTATATACTATTACGTTATAAATTATAACGTTATGCTACATAACTACGTTATAACGGATAACGTTATGTAGCATTACGTTACAACGTATAACGTTATATACTATTACGCTATAGCGTATAACGTTATGTAGCACTATGTTATAACGTATAACGTTATGTTGCATTACGATATAACGTATAACGTTACATACTACTACGTTATATCGGATAATGTTATATAACGTATAACGTTATATACTATTACGTTCTAACGTATAACGTTTTATACTATTACGTTATAACGGATAACGTTATATAACGTATAACGTTATATACTATTACGCTATAGCGTATAACGTTATGTAGCACTATGTTATAACGTATAACGTTATGTTGCATTACGATATAACGTATAACGTTACATACTACTACGTTATATCGGATAATGTTATATAACGTATAACGTTATATACTATTACGTTCTAACGTATAACGTTTTATACTATTACGTTATAACGGATAACGTTATATAACGTATAACGTTATATACTATTACGCTATAGCGTATAACGTTATGTAGCACTATGTTATAACGTATAACGTTATGTAGCATTACGTTACAACGTAAAACGATATATACTATTACGTTACAACGTATAAATTTTATACTATTACGCTATAACGTATAACGTTATGTAGTATTACGTTATAACGTATAACGTATATATTATTATAGCTATATATAGTATAATGTTATATACTATTACGTTATAAATTATAACGTTATGCTACATAACTACGTTATAACGGATAACGTTATGTAGCGTTACGTTACAACGTATAACGTTATATACTATTACGCTATAGCGTATAACGTTATGTAGCACTATGTTATAACGTATAACGTTATGTTGCATTACGATATAACGTATAACGTTACATACTACTACGTTATATCGGATAATGTTATATAACGTATAACGTTATATACTATTACGTTCTAACGTATAACGTTTTATACTATTACGTTATAACGGATAACGTTATATAACGTATAACGTTATATACTATTACGCTATAGCGTATAACGTTATGTAGCACTATGTTATAACGTATAACGTTATGTTGCATTACGATATAACGTATAACGTTACATACTACTACGTTATATCGGATAATGTTATATAACGTAAAACGTTATATACTATTACGTTCTAACGTATAACGTTTTATACTATTACGTTATAACGGATAACGTTATATAACGTATAACGTTATATACTATTACGCTATAGCGTATAACGTTATGTAGCACTATGTTATAACGTATAACGTTATGTAGCATTACGTTACAACGTATAACGAGATATACTATTACGTTACAACGTATAAATTTTATACTATTACGCTATAACGTATAACGTTATGTAGTATTACGTTATAACGTATAACGTATATATTATTATAGCTATATATAGTATAATGTTATATACTATTTCGTTATAAATTATAACGTTATGCTACATAACTACGTTATAACGGATAACGTTATGTAGCATTACGTTATAACCTATAACGTTGCATACTATTTCGTTATAAGAGATGATGTTATATAACGTATAACGTTATATACTATTACGTTCTAACTTATAACGTTATATGCTATTACGTTCTAACGTATCACGTTATGCAGCATAACGTTATAACATATAACGTTATATACTATTACGCTATAGCGTCTAACGTTATGTGGCATTACGATATAACGTATAACGTTACATACTATGACGTTATAACGGATAACGTTATATAATGTATAACGATATATACAATTACGTTAAAATGTATAACATTATATACTATCACGTTATAACGTATAACGTTATGTAGCATTATGATATAACGCATAACGTTATATACTATAACACAATAGCGTATAACGTTATGTGGCATTACGATATAGCGTATAACGTTATGTAGCATTACGTTATAACGTATAACGTCATATACTTTTACCTTATAACGAATAACGATATGCATCATTACGTTATAACGAATATCGTTATGTAACATTACGTTATAGCGTATTACGTTATGTAACATTACGTTACAACGTATAATGTTATGTAGCATTACGTCATAGCGTATAACATTATATGCTATTACGTTATAACGGATAACGTTATATAACGTATAACGTTATATACTATTACGTTCTCACGTACAACGTTATGTAGCATTACGTTATAGCGTATAACGTTATGTAGCATTACGTTATAGCGTATAACGTTATGTAGCATTACGTTATAACGTATAACGTGACATGCTATTACGTTATAACGTATAACGTTATATGGCATTACTATATAACGTATAACGTTGTGTAGCATTACGTTCTAACGTATAACGTTATGTAGCATTACGTTATAACGGATAACGTTATGTAGCATTACGTTATAACGTATAACGTTATATACTATTACCTTATAGCGTATAACGTTACGTAGCATTACATTATAAGGGATAACGTTATATACTGTTACGTTATAACGAATAACGTTATGTAGCATTACGTTGTAACGTATAACGTTATATACTATAACACTATAGCGTATAACGTTATGTGGCATTACGATATAGCGTATAACATTATGTAGCATTACGTTATAACGTTTACCGTTATGTAGCATTACGTTATAACGGATAACGTAATATACTATTAGCTTATAACGTATAACGTTATGTAGCATTACGTTATAAGGGATAACGTTATATACTATTACGATACAACCAATAACGTTATGTAGCATTACGTTATAACGTATAACGTTATATACTATAACACTATAGCGTATAACGTTGTGTAGCATTACGTTATAACGTATAGCGTTATATACTATTACGTTATAACGTATAACGTTATGATGCATTACGTTGTAACGTATAACGTTACATACTATTACGTTATAACGTATAACGTTATATGGTGTTACGTTGTAACGTATAACGTTATGTAGCATTACGTTATGACGTATAACGTTATGTAGCAACGTTATAACGGATAACGTTATATAACCTATAACTTTATATACTATTACGTTCTAACGTACAACCTTATGTAGCATTACGTTATAACGTATAACGTTATACACTTTTACCTTATAACGAACAACGATATGCATCATTACGTTATAACGAATATCGTTATGTAGCATTACGTTATAACGTATTACGTTATGCCACATTACGCTATAACGTATAACGTTATCTAGCATTACGTTATAACGTATAACGTTATGTAGCATTACGTTATAACGTATAACGTGACATGCTAATACGTTATAACGAATAACGTAATACGCTATTTCGTTTTAACGTATAACGTTATATACTATTACCTTATATCGTATAACGTTATGTAGCATTATGTTATAAGGGATAACGTTATATAGTATTACGTTATAACGAATAACGTTATGTAGCATTACGTTATAAGGGATAACTTATATACTATTACGTTATAACGAATAACGTTATGTAGCATTACGTTATAACGTATAACGTTATATAGTATAACACTATAGCGTATAACGTTGTGTAGCATTACGTTAGAACGTTTTCCGTTATGTAGCATTACGTTATAACGTATAACGTGACATGCTATTACGTTATAACGTATAACGTAATACGCTATTACGTTATAACGTATAACGTTATGTGACATTACTATGTAACGTATAACGTTGTGTAGCATTACGTTATAACGTTTACCGTTATATAGAATTACCTTATAACGTATAACGTTATGTAGCATTTCGTTATAACGTATAACGTTATATACTATTACCTTATAACGTATAACGTTATGTAGCATTTCGTTATAACGGATAACGTTATATACTATTACGTTATAACGAATAACGTTATGTAGGTTTACGTTATAACTTATATCGTTATATACTATTACGTTATAACGTATAACGTTATGTTGCATTACGTTGTAACGTATAACGTTACATACTATTACGTTATAACGTATAACGTTATATACTATTACGTTATAACGGATAATGTTATATAACGTATAACGTTATATACTATTACGTTCTAACGTACAACGTTTTGTAGCATTACGTTATAACCTATAACGTTATATACTTTTACCTTATAACGAATAACGTTATGCATCATTACGTTATATCGAATATCGTTATATACCATTACTTTATAACGTGTAACGTTATATACCATTACTTTATAACGTATAACGTTATATACTTTTACGTTACAACGTATAAAGTTATATACTATTCCTTGTAACGAATAACGTTATGTATCGTTACGTTATAACGGATAACGTTACATACTATTACGTTATAACGTATAACGTTATATGGTGTTACATTGTAACGTATAACGTTATGTAGCATTACGTTATAACCTATAACGTTATATACTTTTACCTTATAACCAATAACGTTATGCATCATTACGTTCTAACGAATATCGTTATGTAGCATTACTTTATAACGTATAACGTTACATACTATTACGTGATAACGTTTAAAGTTATATACCATTACTTTATAACGTGTAACGTTATATACCATTACTTTATAATGTATAAAGTTATATTCTTCTACGTTATAACGTATAAAGTTATATACTATTCCGTGTAACGAATAACGTTATGTATCGTTACGTTATAACGGATAACGTTATATACTATTACGTTATAACAAATAATGTTATGTAGCTTTACTTTATAACTTATAACCATATATACTATAACACTATAGGTTATAACGTTATGTGGCATTACGACATAGCGTATAACGTTATGCAGCATTACGTTATAACGTATAACGTGACATACTAATAAGTTATAACGTATAACGTTATATACTATTACCTTATAACGAATAACGTTATGTAGCATTACGACATAACGTATAGCGTTATATACTATTACGTTATAACTTATAACGTTATGTTGCTTTACGTTGTAACGTATAACGTTACATACTATTACGTTATAACGTATAACGTTATATGCTGTTACGTTGTAACGTATAACGTTATGTAGCATTACATTATAACGTATAACGTTATGTAGCATTACGTTATAGCGTATAACGTTATATACTATTACCTCATAACGGATAACTTTATATAACGTATAACGTTATATACTATTACGTTCTAACGTACAACGTTATGTAGCATTACGTTATAACGTATAACGTGACATGCTATTACGTTATAACTTATAAATTTTATACTATTACGCTATAACGTATAACGTTATGTAGTATTACGTTATAAAGTATAACGTTACATACTATTACGTTATAACGAATAACGTTATGTAGGTTTACGTTATAACTTATAACGTTATATACTATATCACTATAGCGTATAACGTTATGTGGCATTACGATATAGCGTGTAACGTTATGTAGCATTACGTTATAACGTATAGCGTTATATACTATTACGTTATAACGGATGACGTTATATACTATTACGTTCTAACGTACAACGTTATGTAGCGTTACGTTATAACGTATAACGTTATATACTTTTACCTTATAACGAATAACGATATGCATCATTACGTTATAACGAATATCGTTATCTAGCATTACGTTATAACGTATTACGTTATGTAGCATTACGTTATAACGTATAACGTTATCTAGCATTACGTTATAACGTTTAACGTTATGTAGCATTACGTTATAACGTATAACGTGACATGCTATTACGCTATAGCGTATAACGTTATGTGGCATTACGATATAACGTATATCGTTACATACTATCACGTTATAACGGATAACGTTATATAATGTATAACGATATATACAATTACGTTAAAATGTATAACATTATATACTATTACGTTATAACGTATAACGTTATGTAGCATTATGTTAAAACGTATAACGTATATACAATTATTGCTATATATCGTGTAAAGTTCTATACTAGTACCTTATTACGAATGACGATATGTAGCATTACGTCATAACGGATAAAGTTGTATACTATTACGTTATAATGTATAACGTTATGTAGCATAACGTTAGAACGTATAACGTTATATACTATTACGCTATAGTGAATAACGTTATGTGGCATTACGATATAACGTATAACGTTATGTAGCATTACGTTATAACGGATAGCGTTATGTTGCATTACGTTATAACTTATAACGTGACATACTAGTACGTTATAACGTATAACGTTATATACTATCACGTTATAGCGTATAACGTTATATACTATTACCTCATAACGGATAACTTTCTATAACGTACAACGTTATATACTATTACGTTCTAACGTACAACGTTATGTAGCATTACGTTATAACGTACAACGTGACATGCTATTACGTTATAACTTATAAATTTTATACTATTACGCTATAACGTATAACGTTATGTAGTATTACGTTATAAAGTATAACGTTACATACTATTACGTTATATACGATATCACTATAGCGTATAACGTTATGTGGCATTATGATATAGCGTATAACGTTATGTAGCATTACGTTATAACGTATAACGTGACATACTAATACGTTATAACGTATAACGTTATATACTGTTACCTTGTAACGAATAACGTTATGTAGCATTACGTCATAACGTATAGAGTTATATACTATTACGTTATAACGTATAACGTTATGTTGCATTACGTTGTAACGTATAACGATACATACTATTACGTTATAACGTATAACGTTATATGGTGTTGCGTTGTAACGTATAACGTTATGTAGCATTACGTTATAACGTATAACGATATGTAACATTACGTTATAACGTATAACGTTATATACTATTACGTTATAACGGATAATGTTATATAACGTATAACGTTATATACTATTACGTTCTAACGTACAAGGTTTTGTAGCATTACGTTATAACCTATAACGTTATATACTTTTACCTTATAACCAATAACGTTATGCATCATTACGTTATAACGAATATCGTTATGTAGCATTACGTTATAACGTATAACGTTATATAGTATAACACTATAGCGTATAACGTTGTGTAGCATTACGTTAGAACATATAACGTTATATACTATTACCCTATAGTGAATAACGTTATGTGGCATTACGATATAACGTATAACGTTATGTAGCATTACGTTATAACGGATAGCGTTATGTTGCATTACGTTACATCATATAACGTACATACTATTATAGCTATATATCGTATAAAGTAATATACTATTACCTTATAACGAATAACGTTGTATAGCATTACGTTGTAGCGGATAACGTTATATACTTTTACGTTATAACGTATAACGTTATGTAGCATCACGTTATGACGTATAACGTTATGTAGCATTACGTTATGACGTATAATGTATGTACTATTACAGCTATATATCGTATCAAGTTTCATACTATAACCTTATAAAGAATAACGTTATGCAGCATTACGTTATAACGTATAACGTGACATACTAATAAGTTATAACGTATAACGTTATATACTATTACCTTAAAACGAATAACATTATGTAGCATTACGACATAACGTATAGCGTTATATACTATTACGTTATAACTTATAACGTTATGTTGCTTTACGTTATAACGTATAACGTGACATACTAATACGTTATAACTTATAATGTTATATACTATTACCTTATAACGAATAACGTTATGCATCATTACGTTATAACGAATATCGTTATGTAGCATTACGTTATAACGTATATCGTTATGTAGCATTACGTTATAACGTATAATGTTATGTAGCATTACGTTATAACGTATAACGTTATGTACCATTACCTTATAACGAATAACGTTATGTAGCATTACGTTATAACGTATAACGTTATATACTATTACGTTATAACGTATAACGTTATATACTATTACGTTATAACGGATAACGTTATATAACGTATAACGTTATATACTATTACGTTCTAACGTACAACGTTATGTAGCGTTACGTTATACCGTATAACGTTATATACTTTTACCTTATAACGAATAACGATATGCATCATTACGTTATAACGAATAACGTTATGTAGCATTACGTTATAACGTATAACGTTATATACTATTACGTTATAACGTATAACGATATATACTATTACGTTATAACGGATACCGTTATATCGTATAACGTTATATACTATTACGTTCTAACGTACAACGTTATGTAGCATTACGTTATAACGTATATCGTTATGTAGCATTACGTTATAACGTATAATGTTATGTAGCATTACGTTATAACGTATAACGTGACATACTAATACGTTATGACGTGCAATGTTATATACTATTACCTTATAACGAAGAACGTTATGTGGCATTACGTCATAACGTATAGCGTTATATACTATTACGTTATAACGTACAACGTTATGTAGCATTACGTTATAACGTATAACGTTATATACTTTTACCTTATAACGAATAACGTTATGCATCAATACGTTATAACGAATATCGTTATATACTATTACGTTATAACGTATAACGTTATATACTATTGCGTTATAACGGATAACGTTATATAACGTATAACGTTATATACTATTACGTTCTAACGTACAACGTTATGTAGCGTTACGTTATAACGGATAACGTTATATACTTTTACCTTATAACGTATAACGTTATGTAGCATTACGTTACAACGTATAACGATATATACTATTACGTTAGAACGTATAACGTTTTATACTATTACCTTATAATGTATAACGTTATGTAGCATTACGTTACAACGTATAACGATATATACTATTACGTTAGAACGTATAACGTTTTATACTATTACGTTATAATGTTTACCGTTATGTAGCATTACGTTACAACGTATAACGATATATACTATTACGTTACAACGTATAAATTTTATACTATTACGCTATAACGTATAACGTTATGTAGTATTACGTTATAACGTATAACGTATATATTATTATAGCTATATATAGTATAATGTTATATACTATTACGTTATAAATTATAACGTTATGCTACATAACTACGTTATAACGGATAACGTTATGTAGCATTAGGTTACAACGTATAACGTTATATACTATTACGCTATAGCGTATAACGTTATGTAGCACTATGTTATAACGTATAACGTTATGTTGCATTACGATATAACGTATAACGTTACATACTACTACGTTATATCGGATAATGTTATATAACGTATAACGTTATATACTATTACGTTCTAACGTATAACGTTTTATACTATTACGTTATAACGGATAACGTTATATAACGTATAACGTTATATACTATTACGCTATAGCGTATAACGTTATGTAGCACTATGTTATAACGTATAACGTTATGTTGCATTACGATATAACGTAGAACGTTACATACTACTACGTTATATCGGATAATGTTATATAACGTATAACGTTATATAGTATTACTTTCTAACGTATAACGTTATTTAGTATTACGTTACAACGTATAACGATATATACTATTACATTAGAACGTATAACGTTTTATACTGTTACGTTATAAAGTTTACCGTTATCTAGCATTACGTTACAACGTATAACGATATATACTATTACGTTATAACGTATAAATGTTATACTATTAAGTTATAACGTTTACCGTTATGTAGCGTTACGTTATAACGTATAACGTTATGTTGCATTTCGTTATAACTTATAACGTCATATACTATTACCTTATAACGAATAACGTTATGTAGCATTACGTTATAACGGATAACGTTGTATAACGTATAACGTTATGTAGCATTACGTTATAACGAATAACGTTATATACTATTACCTTATAGCGAATAATGTTATGTAGGTTTACGTTACAACTTATAACGTTATATACTATATCACTATAGCGTATAACGTTGTGTAGCATTACGTCGTAATGTGTAACGTTATGTACCATTACGTTATAACGTTAACGTTATGTAGCATTACGTTATAGCGAATAACGTTATATACTATTACGTTATAACGGATAACGTTCTATAACGTATAACGTTATATACTATTACGTTCTAACGTGCAACGTTATGTAGCATTACGTTATTGCGTATAACGTTATGTAGCATTACGTTATGACGTATAACGTTATGTAGCATTACGTTATGACGTATAACGTTATGTAGCATTACGCTATGACGTATAATGTATGTACTATTATAGCTATATATCGTGTGAAGTTATATGCTATAACCTTATAAC
The DNA here is from genome assembly GCF_041682495.2 of Bombus fervidus. Lineage (NCBI taxonomy): Eukaryota > Metazoa > Arthropoda > Insecta > Hymenoptera > Apidae > Bombus > Bombus fervidus. Next base: position 2,775,018 of record NC_091528.1, on the reverse strand, counting down.
GAATAACGTTATGTATCGTTACGTTATAACGGATAACGATATAAACTATTACGTTATAACGAATAACGTTATATACTATTACGTTATAACGAATAACGTTATGTAGGTTTGCGTTATAACTTATAACGTTATATACTATATCACTATAGCGTATAACGTTATGTGGGATTACGATATAGCGTGTAACGTTATGTAGCATTACGTTATATCGTATAACGTGACATACTAATACGTCATAACGTGTAATATTATATACTATTACCTTATAACGAATAACGTTATGTAGCATTACGTTATAACGAATATCGTTATGTAGCATTACGTTATAACGTATAACGTTATGTAGCATTACGTTATAACGTATAATGTTATGTAGCATTACGTTATAACGTATAACGTTACATACTATTACGGGATAACGTTTAACGTTATATACCATTACTTTATAACGTATAACGTGATATACCATTACTTTATAACGTATAACGTTATATACTTTTACGTTATAACGTATAAAGTTATATACTATTCCTTATAACGAATAACGTTATGTATCTTTACGTTATTACTTATAACGATATATACTATAACACTATAGCGTATAACGTTATATGGCATAACGATATAGCGTTTAACGTCAAGTAGCATTACGTTATAACGTATAACGTGACATACTAATACGTTATAACGTATAACGTTATGTTGCATTACGTTATAACGAATATCGTTATGTAGCATTACGTTATAACGTATAACGTTATGTAGCATTACGTTATAACGTATAATGTTATGTAGCATTACGTTATAACGTATAACGTTACATACTATTACGGGATAACGTTTAACGTTATATACCATTACTTTATAACGTATAACGTGATATACCATTACTTTATAACGTATAACGTTATATACTTTTACGTTATAACGTATAAAGTTATATACTATTCCTTATAACGAATAACGTTATGTATCTTTACGTTATTACTTATAACGATATATACTATAACACTATAGCGTATAACGTTATATGGCATAACGATATAGCGTTTAACGTCAAGTAGCATTACGTTATAACGTATAACGTGACATACTAATACGTTATAACGTATAACGTTATATACTATTACCTTATAAAGAATAACGTTATGTAGCATTACACTATAACGTATAACGTTATATAATATTACGTTATAACGTGTAACGTTATATACTATTACGTTATAACGGATAACGTTATATACTATAACGTTCTAACGTACAACGTTATGTAGCGTTACGTTATAACATATAACGTTATATACTTTTACCTTATAACGAATAACGATATGCATCATTACGTTATAACGAATATCGTTATGTAGCATTACGTTATAACGTATTACGTTATGTAGCATTACGATATAACGTATAACGTTATCTAGCATTACGTTATAACGTATAACGTTATGTAGCATTACGTTATAACGTATAACGTGACATGCTATTACGTTATAACGTATAACGTAATACGCTATTACGTTATAACGTATAACGTTATGTGCCATTACTATATAACGTATATCGTTGTGTAGCACTACGTCATAACGTATAGCGTTATATACTATTACGTTATAACGGATAACGTTATATACTATAACGTTCTAACGTACAACGTTATGTAGCGTTACGTTATAACATATAACGTTATATACTTTTACCTTATAACGAATAACGATATGCATCATTACGTTATAACGAATATCGTTATGTAGCATTACGTTATAACGTATTACGTTATGTAGCATTACGATATAACGTATAACGTTATATACTATTACCTTATAACGTATAACGTTATGTAGCATTACGTTACAAAGGATAACGTTATATACTATTACGTTATAACGAATAACGTTATGTAGCATTACGTTATAACGAAAAACGTTATGTAGCATTACGTTATAACGTATAACGTATATATTATTATGGCTATATAACGTATAACGTTATATACAATTACGCTATAATGTATAACATTATATACTATTACGTTATAACGTATAACGTTATATAAAATTACGTTATAATGTATAATATTATATACTATTACGTTATAACGTATAACGTTATGTAGCATTATGTTATAACGTATAACGTTATGTAGCATTATGTTATAACGTCTAACGTTACGTTGCATTACGATATAACGTATAACGTTACATACTATTACGTTATATCGGATAATGTTATGTAGCATTACGTTATAACGGATAACATTATATAACGTACAACGTTATATACTATTACCTTATAACGAATAACCTTATGTAGCATTACGTTATAACGTATAACGTATATATTATTATGGCTATATAACGTATAACGTTATATACAATTACGTTATAATGTATAACATTATATACTATTACGTTATAACGTATAACGTTATATAAAATTACGTTATAATGTATAATATTATATACTATTACGTTATAACGTATAACGTTATGTAGCATTATGTTATAACGTATAACGTTATATACCATTACGTTATAACGAATAACGTTATGTAGCATTACGTTATAACGTATAACGTTATATACTATCACACTATAGCGTATTACGTTGTGTAGCATTACCTTATAACGTTTACCGTTATGTAGCATTACGTTCTAACGTATAACGTGACATGCTATTACGTTATAACGTATAACGTAATACGCTATTACGTTATAACGTATAACGTAATACGCTATTACGTTATAACGTATAACGTTATGTAGCATTACGTTATAAGGGATAACGTTATATACTATTACGTTATAACGAGTAACGTTATGTAGCATTACGTTATAACGTATAACGTTATATACTATTACGTTATAACGTATAACGTTATGTTGCATTACATTGTAACGTATAACATTACATACTATTACGTTATAACGTATAACGTAATACGCTATTACGTTATAACGTATAACGTTATGTGCCATTACTATATAACGTATATCGTTGTGTAGCACTACGTCATAACGTATAGCGTTATATACTATTACGTTATAACGTATAACGTTATGTGGCATTACTATATAACGTATAACGTTGTGTAGCATTACGTTCTAACGTATAACGTTATGTAGCATTACGTTATAACGGATAACGTTATATACTATTACCTTATAACGTATAACGTTATGTAGCATTACGTTACAAAGGATAACGTTATATACTATTACGTTATAACGAATAACGTTATGTAGCATTACGTTATAACGAAAAACGTTATGTAGCATTACGTTATAACGTATAACGTATATATTATTATGGCTATATAACGTATAACGTTATATACAATTACGTTATAATGTATAACATTATATACTATTACGTTATAACGTATAACGTTATATAAAATTACGTTATAATGTATAATATTATATACTATTACGTTATAACGTATAACGTTATGTAGCATTATGTTATAACGTATAACGTTATGTAGCATTATGTTATAACGTCTAACGTTACGTTGCATTACGATATAACGTATAACGTTACATACTATTACGTTATATCGGATAATGTTATGTAGCATTACGTTATAACGGATAACATTATATAACGTACAACGTTATATACTATTACCTTATAACGAATAACCTTATGTAGCATAACGTTATAACGTATAACGTATATATTATTATGGCTATATAACGTATAACGTTATATACAATTACGTTATAATGTATAACATTATATACTATTACGTTATAACGTATAACGTTATATAAAATTACGTTATAATGTATAATATTATATACTATTACGTTATAACGTATAACGTTATGTAGCATTATGTTATAACGTATAACGTTATATACCATTACGTTATAACGAATAACGTTATGTAGCATTACGTTATAACGTATAACGTTATATACTATCACACTATAGCGTATTACGTTGTGTAGCATTACCTTATAACGTTTACCGTTATGTAGCATTACGTTCTAACGTATAACGTGACATGCTATTACGTTATAACGTATAACGTAATACGCTATTACGTTATAACGTATAACGTAATACACTATTACGTTATAACGTATAACGTTATGTAGCATTACGTTATAAGGGATAACGTTATATACTATTACGTTATAACGAGTAACGTTATGTAGCATTACGTTATAACGTATAACGTTATATACTATTACGTTATAACGTATAACGTTATGTTGCATTACATTGTAACGTATAACATTACATACTATTACGTTATAACGTATAACGTTATGTGGCATTACGATATAGCGTATAACTTTATGTAGCATTACGTTCTGACGTTTACCGTTATGTAACACTACGTCATAACGTATAGCGTTATATACTATTACGTTATAACGTATAACATTATATGGTGTTACGTTGTAACGTACAACGTTATGTTGCATTACGTTATGACGTATAACGTTATGTAGCATTACGTTATAACGTATAACGTTATCTAGCATTACGTTATAACGTATAACGTTATATACTATAACACTATAGCGTATAACGTTATGTGGCATTACGATATAGCGTATAACATTATGTAGCATTACGTTTAACGTTTACCGTTATGTAGCATTACGTTATAACGTATAACGTGACATGCTATTACGTTATAACGTATAACGTAATACGCTATTTCGTTTTAACGTATAACGTTATATACTTTTACCTTATAACGAATAACGATATGCATCATTACGTTATAACGAATATCGTTATGTAGCACTACGTTATAACGTATAACGTTATCTAGCATTACGTTATAACGTATAACGTTATGTAGCACTACGTTATAACGTATAACGTGACATGCAATTACGTTATAACATATAACGTAATACGCTATTACGTTATAACGTATAACGTTATGTGGCATTACTATATAACGCATAACGTTGTGTAGCACTACGTCATAACGTATAGCGTTATATACTATTACGTTATAACGTATAACGTTATGTGGCATTACTATATAACGTATAACATTGTGTAGCATTACGTTCTAACGTATAACGTTATGTAGCATTACGTTATAACGGATAACGTTATGTAGCATTACGTTATAACGTATAACGTTATATACTATTACCTTATAGCGTATAACGTTATGTAGCATTACATTATAAGGGATAACGTTATATACTATTACGTTATAACGTATAACGTTATGTGTCATTACTATATAACGTATAACGTTCTGTAGCATTACGTTCTAACGTGTAACGTTATGTACTATTACGTTATAACGGATAACGTTATATACTATTACCTTATAACGTATAACGTTATGTAGCATTACGTTATAAGGGATAACGTTATATACCATTACGTTATAACGAATAACGTTATGTAGCATTACGTTATAACGTATAACGTTATATACTATCACACTATAGCGTATTACGTTGTGTAGTATTACCTTATAACGTTTACCGTTATGTAGCATTACGTTCTAACGTATAACGTTATGTAGCATTACGTTATAACGGATAACGTTATATACTATTACCTTATAACGCATAACGTTATGTAGCATTACGTCATAACGAATAACGTTATGTAGCATTACGTTATAACGTATAACGTTATATACTATAACACTATAGCGTATAACGTTGTGTAGCATTACGCTATAACGTTTGCCGCTATGTAGCATTACGTTATAACGTATGACGTGACATGCTATTACGTTATAACGTATAACGTAATACGCTATTACGTTATAACGTAGAACGTTATGTGGCATTACTATGTAACGTATAACGTTGTGTAGCATTACGTTATAACGTTTACCGTTATATAGAATTACCTTATAACGTATAACGTTATGTAGCATTTCGTTATAACGTATAACGTTATATACTATTACCTTATAAGGTATAACGTTATGTAGCATTTCGTTATAACGGATAACGTTATATACTATTACGTTATAACGAATGACGTTATGTAGGTTTACGTTATAACTTATAACGTTATATACTATATCACTATAGCGTATAACGTTATGTGTCATTACGATATAGCGTATAACGTTATGTAGCATTACGTTATAACGTATAACGTGACATACTAATACGTTATATCGTATAACGTTATATACTATTACGTTCTAACGTACAACGTTTTGTAGCATTACGTTATAACCTATAACGTTATATACTTTTACCTTATAACGAATAACGTTATGCATCATTACGTTATATCGAATATCGTTATGTAGCATTACTTTATAACGTATAACGTTACATACTATTACGTGATAACGTTTGAAGTTATATACCATTACTTTATAACGTGTAACGTTATATACCATTACTTTATAACGTATAACGTTATATACTTTTACGTTACAACGTATAAAGTTATATACTATTCCTTGTAACGAATAACGTTATGTATCGTTACGTTATAACGGATAACGTTATATACTATTACGTTATAACGAATAACGTTATGTAGGTTTACGATATAACTTATAACGTTATATACTATATCACTATAGCGTATAACGTTATGTGGCATTATGATATAGCGTATAACGTTATGAAGCATTACGTTATAACGTATAACGTGACATACTAATACGTTATAACGTATAACGTTATATACTATTACCTTGTAACGAATAACGTTATGTAGCATTACGTCATAACGTATAGAGTTATATACTATTACGTTATAACGTATAACGTTATGTTGCATTACGTTGTAACGTATAACGGTACATACTATTACGTTATAACGTATAACGTTATATACTATATCACTATAGCGTATAACGTTATGTGGCATTACGATATAGCGTGTAACGTTATGTAGCATTACGTTATAACGTATAACGTGACATACTAATACGTTATAACGTATAATGTTATATACTATTACCTTATAACGAATAATGTTATGTAGCATTACGTCATAACGTATAGCGTTATATACTATTACGTTATAACGGATGACGTTATATACTATTACGTTCTAACGTACAACGTTATGTAGCGTTACGTTATAACGTATAACGTTATATACTTTTACCTTATAACGAATAACGATATGCATCATTACGTTATAACGAATATCGTTATCTAGCATTACGTTATAACGTATTACGTTATGTAGCATTACGTTATAACGTATAACGTTATCTAGCATTACGTTATAACGTTTAACGTTATGTAGCATTACGTTATAACGTATAACGTGACATGCAATTACGCTATAGCGTATAACGTTATGTGGCATTACGATATAACGTATATCGTTACATACTATTACGTTATAACGGATAACGTTATATAATGTATAACGATATATACAATTACGTTAAAATGTATAACATTATATACTATTACGTTATAACGTATAACGTTATGTAGCATTATGTTATAACGTATAACGTATATACAATTATTGCTATATATCGTGTAAAGTTCTATACTAGTACCTTATTACGAATGACGATATGTAGCATTACGTCATAACGGATAAAGTTGTATACTATTACGTTATAATGTATAACGTTATGTAGCATAACGTTAGAACATATAACGTTATATACTATTACGCTACAGTGAAGAACGTTATGTGGCATTACGATATAACGTATAACGTTATGTAGCATTACGTTATAACGGATAGCGTTATGTTGCATTACGTTATAACTTATAACCATATATACTATAACACTATAGGTTATAACGTTATGTGGCATTACGATATAGCGTCTATCGTTATGTAGCATTACGTTATAACGTATAACGTGACATACTAGTAGGTTATAACGTATAACGTTATATACTATTACCTTATAACGAATAACGTTATGTAGCATTACGTCATAACGTATACCGTGATATACTATTACGTTATAACGTATAACGTTATGTTGCATTACGTTGTAACGTATAACGTTACATACTATTACGTTATAACGTATAACGTTATATGGTGTTACAATGTAACGTATAACGTTATGTAGCATTACGTTATAACGTATAACGTCATACACTTTTACCTTATGACGAATAACGATATGCATCATTACGTTACACCGAATATCGTTATGTAGCATTACGTTATAACGTATTACGTTATGTAACATTACGTTATAACGTATAACGTTATCTAGCATTACGTTATACCGTATAACGTTATGCAGCATTACGTTTTGACGTTTACCGTTATGTAGCACTACGTCATAACGTATAGCATGACATGCTATTACGTTATAACGTATAACGTAATACGCTATTACGTTATAACGTATAACGTAATACGCTACTACGTTATAACGTATAACGTTATGTGGCATTACTATGTAACGTATAACGTTGTGTAGCATTACGTTATAACGTTTACCGTTATGTAACATTTCGTTATAACGAATGTCGTTATGTAGCATTACGTTATAACGTATTATGTTATGTAACATTACGTTATAACGTATAACGTTATCTAGCATTACGTTATAACGTATAACGTTATGTAGCATTACGTTATAACGTATAACGCTATGTAGCATTATGTTATAACGTATAACGTATATACAATTATTGCTATATATCGTGTAAAGTTCTATACTAGTACCTTATTACGAATGACGATATGTAGCATTACGTCATAACGGATAAAGTTGTATACTATTACGTTATAATGTATAACGTTATGTAGCATAACGTTAGAACATATAACGTTATATACTATTACGCTATAGTGAATAACGTTATGTGGCATTACGATATAACGTATAACGTTATGTAGCATTACGTTATAACGGATAGCGTTATGTTGCATTACGTTATAACTTATAACCATATATACTATAACACCATAGGTTATAACGTTATGTGGCATTACGATATAGCGCCTAACGTTATGTAGCATTACGTTATAACGTATAACGTGACATACTAGTACGTTATAACGTATAACGTTACATACTATTACCTTATAACGAATAACGTTATGTAGCATTACGTCATAACGTATAGCGTGATATACTATTACGTTATAACGTATAACGTTATGTTGCATTACGTTGTAACGTATAACGTTACATACTATTACGTTATAACGTATAACGTTATATGGTGTTACATTGTAACGTATAACGTTATGTAGCATTCCGTTATAACGTATAACGTTATACACTTTTACCTTATAACGAATAACGTTATGCATCATTACGTTATATCGAATATCGTTATGTAGCATTACTTTATAACGTATAACGTTACATACTATTACGTGATAACGTTTGAAGTTATATACCATTACTTTATAACGTGTAACGTTATATACCATTACTTTATAACGTATAACGTTATATACTTTTACGTTACAACGTATAAAGTTATATACTATTCCTTGTAACAAATAACGTTATGTATCGTTACGTTATAACGGATAACGTTATATACTATTACGTTATAACGAATAACGTTATGTAGGTTTACGTTATAACTTATAACGTTATATACTATATCACTATAGCGTATAACGTTATGTGGCATTATGATATAGCGTATAACGTTATGTAGCATTACGTTATAACGTATAACGTGACATACTAATACGTTATAACGTATAACGTTATATACTATTACCTTGTAACGAATAACGTTATGTAGCATTACGTCATAACGTATAGAGTTATATACTATTACGTTATAACGTATAACGTTATGTTGCATTACGTTATAACGTATAACGTTATATACTTTTACCTTATAACGAACAACGATATGAATCATTACGTTATAACGAATATCGTTATGTAGCATTACGTTATAACGTATTACTTTATGCCACATTGTGTTATAACGTATAACGTTATCTAGCATTACGTTATAACGTATAACGTTATGTAGCATTTCGTTATAACGTATAACGTGACATGCTAATACGTTATAACGAATAACGTAATACGCTATTTCGTTTTAACGTATAACGTTATATACTATTACCTTATATCGTATAACGTTATGTAGCATTATGTTATAAGGGATAACGTTATATACTATTACGTTATAACGAATAACGTTATGTAGCATTACGTTATAAGGGATAACGTTATATACTATTACGTTATAACGAATAACGTTATGTAGCATTACGTTATAACGTATAACGTTATATAGTATAACACTATAGCGTATAACGTTGTGTAGCATTACGTTAGAACGTTTTCCGTTATGTAGCATTACGTTATAACGTATAACGTGACATGCTATTACGTTATAACGTATAACGTAATACGCTATTACGTTATAACGTATAACGTTATTTGGCATTACTATGTAACGTATAACGTTGTGTAGCATTACGTTATAACGTTTACCGTTATATAGAATTACCTTATAACGTATAACGTTATGTAGCATTTCGTTATAACGTATAACGTTATATACTATTACGTTATAACGGATAATGTTATATAACGTATAACGTTATATACTATTACGTTCTAACGTACAACGTTTTGTAGCATTACGTTATAACCTATAACGTTATATACTTTTACCTTATAACGAATAACGTTATGCATCATTACGTTATATCGAATATCGTTATGTAGCATTACTTTATAACGTATAACGTTACATACTATTACGTGATAACGTTTGAAGTTATATACCATTACTTTATAACGTGTAACGTTATATACCATTACTTTATAACGTATAATGTGACATACTAGTACGTTATAACGTATAACGTTATATACTATTACGTTATAACGAATAACGTTATGTAGGTTTACGTTATAACTTATAACGTTATATACTATATCACTATAGCGTATAACGTTATGTGGCATTATGATATAGCGTATAACGTTATGTAGCATTACGTTATAACGTATAACGTGACATACTAATACGTTATAACGTATAACGTTATATACTATTACCTTGTAACGAATAACGTTATGTAGCATTACGTCATAACGTATAGAGTTATATACTATTACGTTATAACGTATAACGTTATGTTGCATTACGTTGTAACGTATAACGATACATACTATTACGTTATAACGAATAACGTTATATGGTGTTGCGTTGTAACGTATAACGTTATGTAACATTACGTTATAACGTATAACGATATGTAGCATTACGTTATAACGTATAACGTTATATACTATTACGTTCTAACGTACAACGTTATGTAGCATTACGTTATAACGTATAACGTGACATGCTATTACGTTATAACTTATAAATTTTATACTATTACGCCATAACGTATAACGTTATGTAGTATTACGTTATAAAGTATAACGTTACATACTATTACGTTATAACGAATAACGTTACGTAGGTTTACGTTATAACTTATAACGTTATATACTATATCACTATAGCGTATAACGTTATGTGGCATTACGATATAGCGTGTAACGTTATGTAGCATTACGTTATAACGTATAACGTGACATACTAATACGTTATAACGTATAATGTTATATACTATTACCTTATAACGAATAATGTTATGTAGCATTACGTCATAACGTATAGCGTTATATACTATTACGTTATAACGGATGACGTTATATACTATTACGTTCTAACGTACAACGTTATGTAGCGTTACGTTATAACGTATAACGTAATACGCTACTACGTTATAACGTATAACGTTATGTGGCATTACTATGTAACGTATAACGTTGTGTAGCATTACGTTATAACGTTTACCGTTATGTAACATTTCGTTATAACGAATGTCGTTATGTAGCATTACGTTATAACGTATTATGTTATGTAACATTACGTTATAACGTATAACGTTATCTAGCATTACGTTATAACGTATAACGTTATGTAGCATTACGTTATAACGTATAACGCTATGTAGCATTATGTTATAACGTATAACGTATATACAATTATTGCTATATATCGTGTAAAGTTCTATACTAGTACCTTATTACGAATGACGATATGTAGCATTACGTCATAACGGATAAAGTTGTATACTATTACGTTATAATGTATAACGTTATGTAGCATAACGTTAGAACATATAACGTTATATACTATTACGCTATAGTGAATAACGTTATGTGGCATTACGATATAACGTATAACGTTATGTAGCATTACGTTATAACGGATAGCGTTATGTTGCATTACGTTATAACTTATAACCATATATACTATAACACCATAGGTTATAACGTTATGTGGCATTACGATATAGCGCCTAACGTTATGTAGCATTACGTTATAACGTATAACGTGACATACTAGTACGTTATAACGTATAACGTTACATACTATTACCTTATAACGAATAACGTTATGTAGCATTACGTCATAACGTATAGCGTGATATACTATTACGTTATAACGTATAACGTTATGTTGCATTACGTTGTAACGTATAACGTTACATACTATTACGTTATAACGTATAACGTTATATGGTGTTACATTGTAACGTATAACGTTATGTAGCATTCCGTTATAACGTATAACGTTATACACTTTTACCTTATAACGAATAACGTTATGCATCATTACGTTATATCGAATATCGTTATGTAGCATTACTTTATAACGTATAACGTTACATACTATTACGTGATAACGTTTGAAGTTATATACCATTACTTTATAACGTGTAACGTTATATACCATTACTTTATAACGTATAACGTTATATACTTTTACGTTACAACGTATAAAGTTATATACTATTCCTTGTAACAAATAACGTTATGTATTGTTACGTTATAACGGATAACGTTATATACTATTACGTTATAACGAATAACGTTATGTAGGTTTACGTTATAACTTATAACGTTATATACTATATCACTATAGCGTATAACGTTATGTGGCATTATGATATAGCGTATAACGTTATGTAGCATTACGTTATAACGTATAACGTGACATACTAATACGTTATAACGTATAACGTTATATACTATTACCTTGTAACGAATAACGTTATGTAGCATTACGTCATAACGTATAGAGTTATATACTATTACGTTATAACGTATAACGTTATGTTGCATTACGTTATAACGTATAACGTTATATACTTTTACCTTATAACGAACAACGATATGAATCATTACGTTATAACGAATATCGTTATGTAGCATTACGTTATAACGTATTACTTTATGCCACATTGTGTTATAACGTATAACGTTATCTAGCATTACGTTATAACGTATAACGTTATGTAGCATTACGTTATAACGTATAACGTGACATGCTAATACGTTATAACGAATAACGTAATACGCTATTTCGTTTTAACGTATAACGTTATATACTATTACCTTATATCGTATAACGTTATGTAGCATTATGTTATAAGGGATAACGTTATATACTATTACGTTATAACGAATAACGTTATGTAGCATTACGTTATAAGGGATAACGTTATATACTATTACGTTATAACGAATAACGTTATGTAGCATTACGTTATAACGTATAACGTTATATAGTATAACACTATAGCGTATAACGTTGTGTAGCATTACGTTAGAACGTTTTCCGTTATGTAGCATTACGTTATAACGTATAACGTGACATGCTATTACGTTATAACGTATAACGTAATACGCTATTACGTTATAACGTATAACGTTATTTGGCATTACTATGTAACGTATAACGTTGTGTAGCATTACGTTATAACGTTTACCGTTATATAGAATTACCTTATAACGTATAACGTTATGTAGCATTTCGTTATAACGTATAACGTTATATACTATTACGTTATAACGGATAATGTTATATAACGTATAACGTTATATACTATTACGTTCTAACGTACAACGTTTTGTAGCATTACGTTATAACCTATAACGTTATATACTTTTACCTTATAACGAATAACGTTATGCATCATTACGTTATATCGAATATCGTTATGTAGCATTACTTTATAACGTATAACGTTACATACTATTACGTGATAACGTTTGAAGTTATATACCATTACTTTATAACGTGTAACGTTATATACCATTACTTTATAACGTATAATGTGACATACTAGTACGTTATAACGTATAACGTTATATACTATTACGTTATAACGAATAACGTTATGTAGGTTTACGTTATAACTTATAACGTTATATACTATATCACTATAGCGTATAACGTTATGTGGCATTATGATATAGCGTATAACGTTATGTAGCATTACGTTATAACGTATAACGTGACATACTAATACGTTATAACGTATAACGTTATATACTATTACCTTGTAACGAATAACGTTATGTAGCATTACGTCATAACGTATAGAGTTATATACTATTACGTTATAACGTATAACGTTATATACTATTACGTTATAACGTATAACGTTATGTTGCATTACGTTGTAACGTATAACGATACATACTATTACGTTATAACGAATAACGTTATATGGTGTTGCGTTGTAACGTATAACGTTATGTAACATTACGTTATAACGTATAACGATATGTAGCATTACGTTATAACGTATAACGTTATATACTATTACGTTCTAACGTACAACGTTATGTAGCATTACGTTACAACGTATAACGTGACATGCTATTACGTTATAACTTATAAATTTTATACTATTACGCCATAACGTATAACGTTATGTAGTATTACGTTATAAAGTATAACGTTACATACTATTACGTTATAACGAATAACGTTACGTAGGTTTACGTTATAACTTATAACGTTATATACTATATCACTATAGCGTATAACGTTATGTGGCATTACGATATAGCGTGTAACGTTATGTAGCATTACGTTATAACGTATAACGTGACATACTAATACGTTATAACGTATAATGTTATATACTATTTCCTTATAACGAATAATGTTATGTAGCATTACGTTATAACGTATAGCGTTATATACTATTACGTTATAACGGATGACGTTATATACTATTACGTTCTAACGTACAACGTTATGTAGCGTTACGTTATAACGTATAACGTTATATACTTTTACCTTATAACGAATAACGATATGCATCATTACGTTATAACGAATATCGTTATCTAGCATTACGTTATAACGTATTACGTTATGTAGCATTACGTTATAACGTATAACGTTATCTAGCATTACGTTATAACGTTTAACGTTATGTAGCATTACGTTATAACGTATAACGTGACATGCTATTACGCTATAGCGTATAACGTTATGTGGCATTACGATATAACGTATATCGTTACATACTATTACGTTATAACGGATAACGTTATATAATGTATAACGATATATACAATTACGTTAAAATGTATAACATTATATACTATTACGTTATAACGTATAACGTTATGTAGCATTATGTTATAACGTATAACGTATATACAATTATTGCTATATATAGTGTAAAGTTCTATACTAGTACCTTATTACGAATGACGATATGTAGCATTACGTCATAACGGATAAAGTTGTATACTATTACGTTATAATGTATAACGTTATGTAGCATAACGTTAGAACATATAACGTTATATACTATTACGCTATAGTGAATAACGTTATGTGGCATTACGATATAACGTATAACGTTATGTGGCATTACGTTATAACGTATAACGTGACATACTAGTACGTTATAACGTATAACGTTATATACTATTACCTTATAACGAATAACGTTATGTAGCATTACGTCATAACGTATAGCGTGATATACTATTACGTTATAACGTATAACGTTATGTTGCATTACGTTGTAACGTATAACGTTACATACTATTACGTTATAACGTATAACGTTATATGGTGTTACATTGTAACGTATAACGTTATGTAGCATTACGTTATAACGTATAACGTTATACACTTTTACCTTATGACGAATAACGATATGCATCATTACGTTACAACGAATATCGTTATGTAGCATTACGTTATAACGTATTACGTTATGTAACATTACGTTATAACGTATAACGTTATCTAGCATTACGTTATACCGTATAACGTTATGCAGCATTATTTATGACGTTTACCGTTATGTAGCACTACGTCATAACGTATAGCATGACATGCTATTACGTTATAACGTATAACGTAATACGCTATTACGTTATAACGTATAACGTAATACGCTACTACGTTATAACGTATAACGTTATGTGACATTACTATGTAACGTATAACGTTGTGTAGCATTACGGTATAACGTTTACCGTTATGTAGCATTACGTTATAACGAATATCGTTATGTAGCATTACGTTATAACGTATTATGTTATGTAACATTACGTTATAACGTATAACGTTATCTAGCATTACGTTATAACGTATAACGTTATGTAGCATTACGTTATAACGTATAACGTTATATAGTATAACACTATAGCGTATAACGTTGTGTGGCATTACGTTAGAACGTTTTCCGTTATGTAGCATTACGTTATAACGTATAACGTTAT
Source organism: Bombus fervidus (assembly GCF_041682495.2). NCBI lineage: Eukaryota > Metazoa > Arthropoda > Insecta > Hymenoptera > Apidae > Bombus > Bombus fervidus. Next base: position 2,758,517 of record NC_091528.1, on the reverse strand, counting down.
GTAGCATTATGTTATAACGTATAACGTATATACAATTATTGCTATATATCGTGTAAAGTTCTATACTAGTACCTTATTACGAATGACGATATGTAGCATTACGTCATAACGGATAAAGTTGTATAGTATTACGTTATAATGTATAACGTTATGTAGCATAACGTTAGAACATATAACGTTATATACTATTACGCTATAGTGAATAACGTTATGTGGCATTACGATATAACGTATAACGTTATGTAGCATTACGTTATAACGGATAGCGTTATGTTGCATTACGTTATAACTTATAACCATATATACTATAACCCTATAGGTTATAACGTTATGTGGCATTACGATATAGCGCCTAACGTTATGTAGCATTACGTTATAACGTATAACGTGACATACTAGTACGTTATAACGTATAACGTTATATACTATTACCTTATAACGAATAACGTTATGTAGCATTACGTCATAACGTATAGCGTGATATACTATTACGTTATAACGTATAACGTTATGTTGCATTACGTTGTAACGTATAACGTTACATACTATTACGTTATAACGTATAACGTTATATGGTGTTACATTGTAACGTATAACGTTATGTAACATTACGTTATAACGTATAACGTTATCTAGCATTACGTTATACCGTATAACGTTATGCAGCATTACGTTATGACGTTTACCGTTATGTAGCACTACGTCATAACGTATAGCATGACATGCTATTACGTTATAACGTATAACGTAATACGCTATTACGTTATAACGTATAACGTAATACGCTACTACGTTATAACGTATAACGTTATGTGACATTACTATGTAACGTATAACGTTGTGTAGCATTACGGTATAACGTTTACCGTTATGTAGCATTACGTTATAACGAATATCGTTATGTAGCATTACGTTATAACGTATTATGTTATGTAACATTACGTTATAACGTATAACGTTATCTAGCATTACGTTATAACGTATAACGTTATGTAGCATTACGTTATAACGTATAACGTTATATAGTATAACACTATAGCGTATAACGTTGTGTGGCATTACGTTAGAACGTTTTCCGTTATGTAGCATTACGTTATAACGTATAACGTTATGTAGCATTATGTTATAACGTATAACGTATATACAATTATTGCTATATATCGTGTAAAGTTCTATACTAGTACCTTATTACGAATGACGATATGTAGCATTACGTCATAACGGATAAAGTTGTATAGTATTACGTTATAATGTATAACGTTATGTAGCATAACGTTAGAACATATAACGTTATATACTATTACGCTATAGTGAATAACGTTATGTGGCATTACGATATAACGTATAACGTTATGTAGCATTACGTTATAACGGATAGCGTTATGTTGCATTACGTTATAACTTATAACCATATATACTATAACACTATAGGTTATAACGTTATGTGGCATTACGATATAGCGCCTAACGTTATGTAGCATTACGTTATAACGTATAACGTGACATACTAGTACGTTATAACGTATAACGTTATATACTATTACCTTATAACGAATAACGTTATGTAGCATTACGTCATAACGTATAGCGTGATATACTATTACGTTATAACGTATAACGTTATGTTGCATTACGTTGTAACGTATAACGTTACATACTATTACGTTATAACGTATAACGTTATATGGTGTTACATTGTAACGTATAACGTTATGTAACATTACGTTATAACGTATAACGTTATCTAGCATTACGTTATACCGTATAACGTTATGCAGCATTACGTTATGACGTTTACCGTTATGTAGCACTACGTCATAACGTATAGCATGACATGCTATTGCGTTATAACGTATAACGTAATACGCTATTACGTTATAACGTATAACGTAATACGCTACTACGATTAAACGTATAACGTTATGTGGTATTACTATGTAACGTATAACGTTGTGTAGCATTACGTTATATCGTTTACCGTTATGTAGCATTACGTTATAACGAATATCGTTATGTAGCATTACGTTATAACGTATTATGTTATGTAACATTACGTTATAACGTATAACGTTATCTAGCATTACGTTATAACGTATAACGTTATGTAGCATTACGTTATAACGTATAACGTTATATAGCATAACACTATAGCGTATAACGTTGTGTAGCATTACGTTAGAACGTTTTCCGTTATGTAGCATTACGTTATAACGTATAACGTTATATAGTATAACACTATAGCGTATAACGTTGTGTAGCATTACGTTAGAACGTTTTCCGTTATGTAGCACTACGTTATAACGTATAACGTTATGTTGCATTACGTTGTAACGTATAACGTTACATACTATTACGTTATAACGTATAACGTTATATGGTGTTACATTGTAACGTATAACGTTATGTAGCATTACGTTATAACGTATAATGTCATACACTTTTACCTTATAACAAATAACGTTATGTATCGTTACGTTATAACGGATAACGTTATATACTATTACGTTATAACGAATAACGTTATGTAGGTTTACGTTATAACTTATAACGTTATATACTATATCACTATAGCGCACAACGTTATGTGGCATTATGATATAGCGTATAACGTTATGTAGCATTACGTTATAACGTATAACGTGACATACTAATACGTTAAACGTATAACGTTATATACTATTACCTTGTAACGAATAACGTTATGTAGCATTACGTCATAACGTATAGAGTTATATACTATTACGTTATAACGTATAACGTTATGTTGCATTACGTTGTAACGTATAACGATACATACTATTACGTTATAACGTATAACGTTATATGGAGTTGCGTTGTAACGTATAACGTTATGTAGCATTACGTTATAACGTATAACGTTATCTAGCATTACGTTATAACGTATAACGTTATGTAGCATTACGTTATAACGGATAATGTTATATAGTATAACACTATAGCGTATAACGTTGTGTAGCATTACGTTAGAACGTTTTCCGTTATGTAGCATTACGTTATAACGTATAACGTTATGTAGCATTATGTTATAACGTATAACGTATATACAATTATTGCTATATATCGTGTAAAGTTCTATACTAGTACCTTATTACGAATGACGATATGTAGCATTACGTCATAACGGATAAAGTTGTATAATATTACGTTATAATGTATAACGTTATGTAGCATAACGTTAGAACATATAACGTTATATACTATTACGCTATAGTGAATAACGTTATGTGGCATTACGATATAACGTATAACGTTATGTAGCATTACGTTATAACGGATAGCGTTATGTTGCATTACGTTATAACTTATAACCATAAATACTATAACACTATAGGTTATAACGTTATGTGACATTACGATATAGCGTCTAACGTTATGTAGCATTACGTTATAACGTATAACGTGACATACTAGTACGTTATAACGTATAACGTTATATACTATTACCTTATAACGAATAACGTTATGTAGCGTTACGTCATAACGTATAGCGTGATATACTATTACGTTATAACGTATAACGTTATGTTGCATTACGTTGTAACGTATAACGTTACATACTATTACGTTATAACGTATAACGTTATATGGTGTTACATTGTAACAAATAACGTTATGTATCGTTACGTTATAACGGATAACGTTATATACTATTACGTTATAACGAATAACGTTATGTAGGTTTACGTTATAACTTATAACGTTATATACTATATCACTATAGCGTATAACGTTATGTGGCATTATGATATAGCGTATAACGTTATGTAGCATTACGTTATAACGTATAACGTGACATACTAATACGTTAAACGTATAACGTTATATACTATTACCTTGTAACGAATAACGTTATGTAGCATTACGTCATAACGTATAGAGTTATATACTATTACGTTATAACGTATAACGTTATGTTGCATTACGTTGTAACGTATAACGAAACATACTATTACGTTATAACGTATAACGTTATATGGTGTTGCGTTGTAACGTATAACGTTATGTAGCATTACGTTATAACGTATAACGATATGTAGCATTACGTTATAACGTATAACGTTATATACTATTACGTTATAACGGATAATGTTATGTTGCATTACGTTATAACGTATAACGTTATATACTTTTACCTTATAACGAACAACGATATGCATCATTACGTTATAACGAATATCGTTATGTAGCATTACGTTATAACGTATTACGTTATGCCACATTACGTTATAACGTATAACGTTATCTAGCATTACGTTATAACGTATAACGTTATGTAGCATTACGTTATAACGTATAACGTGACATGCGAATACGTTATAACGAATAACGTAATACGCTATTTCGTTTTAACGTATAACGTTATATACTATTACCTTATATCGTATAACGTTATGTAGCATTATGTTATAAGGGATAACGTTATATACTATTACGTTATAACGAATAACGTTATGTAGCATTACGTTATAAGGGTTAACGTTATATACTATTACGTTATAACGAATAACGTTATGTAGCATTACGTTATAACGTATAACGTTATATAGTATAACACTATAGCGTATAACGTTGTGTAGCATTACGTTAGAACGTTTTCCGTTATGTAGCATTACGTTATAACGTATAACGTGACATGCTATTACGTTATAACGTATAACGTAATACGCTATTACGTTATAACGTATAACGTTATTTGTCATTACTATGTAACGTATAAAGTTGTGTAGCATTACGTTATAACGTTTACCGTTATATACAATTACCTTATAACGTATAACGTTATGTAGCATTTCGTTATAACGTATAACGTTATATACTATTACGTTATAACGGATAATGTTATATAACGTATAACGTTATATACTATTACGTTCTAACGTACAACGTTTTGTAGCATTACGTTATAACCTATAACGTTATATACTTTTACCTTATAACGAATAACGTTATGCATCATTACGTTATATCGAATATCGTTATGTAGCATTACTTTATAACGTATAACGTTACATACTATTACGTGATAACGTTTGGTTATATACCATTACTTTATAACGTGTAACGTTATATACCATTACTTTATAACGTATAATGTGACATACTAGTACGTTATCACGTATAACGTTATATACTATTACCTTATAGCGAATAACGTTATGTAGTATTTCGTCATAACGTATAGCGTGATATACTATTACGTTATAACGTATAACGTTATGTTGCATTACGTTGTAACGTATAACGTTACATACTATTACGTTATAACGTATAACGTTATATGGTGTTACATTGTAACGTATAACGTTATGTAGCATTACGTTATAACGTATAACGTTATACACTTTTACCTTATGACGAATAACGGTATGCATCATTACGTTACAACGAATATCGTTATGTAGCATTACGTTATAACGTATTACGTTATGTAACATTACGTTATAACGCATAACGTTGTCTAGCATTACGTTATACCGTATAACGTTATGCAGCATTACGTTATGACGTTTACCGTTATGTAGCACTACGTCATAACGTATAGCATGACATGCTATTACGTTATAACGTATAACGTTATGTGGCATTACTATGTAACGTATAACGTTGTGTAGCATTACGTTATAACGTTTACCGTTATATAGTATAACACTATAGCGTATAACGTTGTGTAGCATTACGTTAGAACGTTTTCCGTTATGTAGCATTACGTTATAACGTATAACGTTATGTAGCATTACGTTATAACGTATAACGTTATATAGTATAACACTATAGCGTATAACGTTGTGTAGCATTACGTTAGAACGTTTTCCGTTATGTAGCATTACGTTATAACGTATAACGTGACATGCTATTACGTTATAACATATAACGTAATACGCTATTACGTTATAACGTATAACGTTATGTGGCATTACTATGTAACGTACAACGTTGTGTAGCATTACGTTATAACGTTTACCGTTATATAGAATTACCTTATAACGTATAACGTTATGTAGCATTTCGTTATAACGTATAACGTTATATACTAGTACCTTATAACGAATAACGTTATGCAGGTTTACGTTATAACTTATGCCGTTATATACTATATCACTATAGCGTATAACGTTATGTGTCATTACGATATAGCGTATAACGTTATGTAGCATTACGTTATAACGTATAACGTGACATACTAATTCGTTATATCGTATAACGTTATATACTATTACCTTATAACGAATAACGTTATGTAGCATTACGTCATAACGTATAGAGTTATATACTATTACGTTATAACGTATAACGTTATGTTGCATTACGTTGTAACGTATAACGTTACATAGTATTACGTTATAACGTATAACGTTATATGGTGTTGCGTTGTAACGTATAACGGTATGTAGCATTACGTTATAACGTATAACGATATGCAGCATTACGTTATAACGTATAACGTTATATACTATTACGTTATAACGGATAATGCTATATAACGTATAACGTTATATACTATTACGTTCTAACGTACAACGTTTTGTAGCATTACGTTATAACCTATAACGTTATATACTTTTACCTTATAACGAATAACGTTATGCATCATTACGTTATATCGAATATCGTTATGTAGCATTACTTTATAACGTATATCGTTACATACTATTACTTGATAACGTTTGAAGTTATATACTATTACTTTATAACGTGTAACGTTATATACCATTACTTTATAACGTATAACGTTATATACTTTTACGTTACAACGTACAAAGTTATATACTATTCCTTGTAACGAATAACGTTATGTATCGTTACGTTATAACGGATAACGTTATATACTAATACGTTATAACGTATAACGTTATATACTATTACCTTGTAACGAATAACGTTATGTAGCATTACGTCATAACGTATAGAGTTATATACTATTACGTTATAACGTATAACGTTATGTTGCATTACGTTGTAACGTATAACGTTATCTAGCATTACGTTATAACGTATAACGTTATGTAGCATTACGTTATAACGTATAACGTTATATAGTATAACACTATAGCGTATAACGTTGTGTAGCATTACGTTAGAACGTTTTCCGTTATGTAGCATTACGTTATAACGTATAACGTTATATAGTATAACACTATAGCGTATAACGTTGTGTAGCATTACGTTAGAACGTTTTCCGTTATGTAGCATTACGTTATAACGTATAACGTTATGTTGCATTACGTTGTAACGTATAACGTTACATACTATTACGTTATAACGTATAACGTTATATGGAGTTGCGTTGTAACGTATAACGTTATGTAGCATTACGTTATAACGTATAACGTTATCTAGCATTACGTTATAACGTATAACGTTATGTAGCATTACGTTATAACGGATAATGTTATATAGTATAACACTATAGCGTATAACGTTGTGTAGCATTACGTTAGAACGTTTTCCGTTATGTAGCATTACGTTATAACGTATAACGTTATGTAGCATTATGTTATAACGTATAACGTATATACAATTATTGCTATATATCGTGTAAAGTTCTATACTAGTACCTTATTACAAATGACGATATGTAGCATTACGTCATAACGGATAAAGTTGTATAATATTACGTTATAATGTATAACGTTATGTAGCATAACGTTAGAACATATAACGTTATATACTATTACGCTATAGTGAATAACGTTATGTGGCATTACGATATAACGTATAACGTTATGTAGCATTACGTTATAACGGATAGCGTTATGATGCATTACGTTATAACTTATAACCATATATACTATAACACTATAGGTTATAACGTTATGTGACATTACGATATAGCGTCTAACGTTATGTAGCATTACGTTATAACGTATAACGTGACATACTAGTACGTTATAACGTATAACGTTATATACTATTACCTTATAACGAATAACGTTATGTAGCATTACGTCATAACGTATAGCGTGATATACTATTACGTTATAACGTATAACGTTATGTTGCATTACGTTGTAACGTATAACGTTACATACTATTACGTTATAACGTATAACGTTATATGGTGTTACATTGTAACGTATAACGTTATGTAGCATTACGTTATAACGTATAACGTTATACACTTTTACCTTATAACGAATAACGTTATGCATCATTACGTTATATCGAATATCGTTATGTAGCATTACTTTATAACGTATAACGTTACATACTATTACGTGATAACGTTTGAAGTTATATACCATTACTTTATAACGTGTAACGTTATATACCATTACTTTATAACGTATAACGTTATATACTTTTACGTTACAACGTATAAAGTTATATACTATTCCTTGTAACAAATAACGTTATGTATCGTTACGTTATAACGGATAACGTTATATACTATTACGTTATAACGAATAACGTTATGTAGGTTTACGTTATAACTTATAACGTTATATACTATATCACTATAGCGTATAACGTTATGTGGCATTATGATATAGCGTATAACGTTATGTAGCATTACGTTATAACGTATAACGTGACATACTAATACGTTAAACGTATAACGTTATATACTATTACCTTGTAACGAATAACGTTATGTAGCATTACGTCATAACGTATAGAGTTATATACTATTACGTTATAACGTATAACGTTATGTTGCATTACGTTGTAACGTATAACGATACATACTATTACGTTATAACGTATAACGTTATATGGTGTTGCGTTGTAACGTATAACGTTATGTAGCATTACGTTATAACGTATAACGATATGTAGCATTACGTTATAACGTATAACGTTATATACTATTACGTTATAACGGATAATGTTATATAACGTATAACGTTATATACTATTACGTTATAACGGATAATGTTATATAACGTATAACGTTATATACTATTACGTTCTAACGTACAAGGTTTTGTAGCATTACGTTATAACCTATAACGTTATATACTTTTACCTTATAACCAATAACGTTATGCATCATTACGTTATAACGAATATCGTTATGTAGCATTACTTTATAACGTATAACGTTACATACTATTACGTGATAACGTTTAAAGTTATATAAAATTACTTTATAACGTGTAACGTTATATACCATTACTTTATAATGTATAACGTTATATTCTTTTACGTTATAACGTATAAAGTTATATACTATTCCTTGTAACGAATAACGTTATGTATCGTAACGTTATAACGGATAACGTTATATACTATTACGTTATAACAAATAATGTTATGTAGCTTTACGATATAACTTATAACCATATATACTATAACACTATAGGTTATAACGTTATGTGGCATTACGACATAGCGTATAACGGTATGCAGCATTACGTTATAACGTATAACGTGACATACTAATAAGTTATAACGTATAACGTTATATACTATTACCTTATAACGAATAACGTTATGTAGCATTACGACATAACGTATAGCGTTATATACTATTACGTTATAACTTATAACGTTATGTTGCTTTACGTTGTAACATATAACGTTACATACTATTACGTTATAACGTATAACGTTATATGCTGTTACGTTGTAACGTATAACGTTATGTAGCATTACGTTATAACGTATAACGTTATATACTTTTACCTTATAACGAATAACGATATGCATCATTACGTTATAACGAATATCGTTATCTAGCATTACGTTATAACGTATTACGTTATGTAGCACTACGTTATAACGTATAACGTTATCTAGCATTACGTTATAACGTTTAACGTTATGTAGCATTACGTTATAACGTATTACGTTATGTAGCATTACGTTATAACGTATAACGTTATCTAGCATTACGTTATAACGTTTAACGTTATGTAGCATTACGTTATAACGTATAACGTGACATGCTATTACGCTATAGCGTATAACGTTATGTAGCATTATGTTATAACGTATAACGTATATACAATTATTGCTATATATCGTGTAAAGTTCTATACTAGTACCTTATTACGAATGACGATATGTAGCATTACGTCATAACGGATAAAGTTGTATACTATTACGTTATAATGTATAACGTTATGTAGCATAACGTTAGAACATATAACGTTATATACTATTACGCTATAGTGAATAACGTTATGTGGCATTACGATATAACGTATAACGTTATGTAGCATTACGTTATAACGGATAGCGTTATGTTGCATTACGTTATAACTTATAACCATATATACTATAACACTATAGGTTATAACGTTATGTGGCATTACGATATAGCGTCTAACGTTATGTAGCATTACGTTATAACGTATAACGTGACATACTAGTACGGTATAACGTATAACGTTATATACTATTACCTTATAACGAATAACGTTATGTAGCGTTACGTCATAACGTATAGCGTGATATACTATTACGTTATAACGTATAACGTTATGTTGCATTACGTTGTAACGTATAACGTTACATACTATTACGTTATAACGTATAACGTTATATGGTGTTACATTGTAACGTATAACGTTATGTAGCATTACGTTATAACGTATAACGTTATACACTTTTACCTTATAACGAATAACGTTATGCATCATTACGTTATATCGAATATCGTTATGTAGCATTACTTTATAACGTATAACGTTACATACTATTACGTGATAACGTTTGAAGTTATATACCATTACTTTATAACGTGTAACGTTATATACCATTACCTTATAACGTATAACGTTATATACTTTTACGTTACAACGTATAAAGTTATATACTATTCCTTGTAACAAATAACGTTATGTATCGTTACGTTATAACGGATAACGTTATATACTATTACGTTATAACGAATAACGTTATGTAGGTTTACGTTATAACTTATAACGTTATATACTATATCACTATAGAGTATAACGTTATGTGGCATTATGATATAGCGTATAACGTTATGTAGCATTACGTTATAACGTATAACGTGACATACTAATACGTTAAACGTATAACGTTATATACTATTACCTTGTAACGAATAACGTTATGTAGCATTACGTCATAACGTATAGAGTTATATACTATTACGTTATAACGTATAACGTTATGTTGCATTACGTTGTAACGTATAACGAAACATACTATTACGTTATAACGTATAACGTTATATGGTGTTGCGTTGTAACGTATAACGTTATGTAGCATTACGTTATAACGTATAACGATATGTAGCATTACGTTATAACGTATAACGTTATATACTATTACGTTATAACGGATAATGTTATGTTGCATTACGTTATAACGTATAACGTTATATACTTTTACCTTATAACGAACAACGATATGCATCATTACGTTATAACGAATATCGTTATGTAGCATTACGTTATAACGTATTACGTTATGCCACATTACGTTATAACGTATAACGTTATCTAGCATTACGTTATAACGTATAACGTTATGTAGCATTACGTTATAACGTATAACGTGACATGCGAATACGTTATAACGAATAACGTAATACGCTATTTCGTTTTAACGTATAACGTTATATACTATTACCTTATATCGTATAACGTTATGTAGCATTATGTTATAAGGGATAACGTTATATACTATTACGTTATAACGAATAACGTTATGTAGCATTACGTTATAAGGGATAACGTTATATACTATTACGTTATAACGAATAACGTTATGTAGCATTACGTTATAACGTATAACGTTATATAGTATAACACTATAGCGTATAACGTTGTGTAGCATTACGTTAGAACGTTTTCCGTTATGTAGCATTACGTTATAACGTATAACGTGACATGCTATTACGTTATAACGTATAACGTAATACGCTATTACGTTATAACGTATAACGTTATTTGGCATTACTATGTAACGTATAAAGTTGTGTAGCATTACGTTATAACGTTTACCGTTATATACAATTACCTTATAACGTATAACGTTATGTAGCATTTCGTTATAACGTATAACGTTATATACTATTACGTTATAACGGATAATGTTATATAACGTATAACGTTATATACTATTACGTTCTAACGTACAACGTTTTGTAGCATTACGTTATAACCTATAACGTTATATACTTTTACCTTATAACGAATAACGTTATGCATCATTACGTTATATCGAATATCGTTATGTAGCATTACTTTATAACGTATAACGTTACATACTATTACGTGATAACGTTTGGTTATATACCATTACTTTATAACGTGTAACGTTATATACCATTACTTTATAACGTATAATGTGACATACTAGTACGTTATCACGTATAACGTTATATACTATTACCTTATAGCGAATAACGTTATGTAGTATTTCGTCATAACGTATAACGTTATATACTATTACGTTATAACGGATAATGTTATATAACGTATAACGTTATATACTATTACGTTCTAACGTACAACGTTATGTTGCATTACGTTGTAACGTATAACGTTACATACTATTACGTTATAACGTATAACGTTATATGGTGTTACATTGTAACGTATAACGTTATGTAGCATTACGTTATAACGCATAACGTTATACACTTTTACCTTATGACGAATAACGGTATGCATCATTACGTTACAACGAATATCGTTATGTAGCATTACGTTATAACGTATTACGTTATGTAACATTACGTTATAACGCATAACGTTGTCTAGCATTACGTTATACCGTATAACGTTATGCAGCATTACGTTATGACGTTTACCGTTATGTAGCACTACGTCATAACGTATAGCATGACATGCTATTACGTTATAACGTATAACGTTATGTGGCATTACTATGTAACGTATAACGTTGTGTAGCATTACGTTATAACGTTTACCGTTATATAGTATAACACTATAGCGTATAACGTTGTGTAGCATTACGTTAGAACGTTTTCCGTTATGTAGCATTACGTTATAACGTATAACGTTATGTAGCATTACGTTATAACGTATAACGTTATATAGTATAACACTATAGCGTATAACGTTGTGTAGCATTACGTTAGAACGTTTTCCGTTATGTAGCATTACGTTATAACGTATAACGTGACATGCTATTACGTTATAACATATAACGTAATACGCTATTACGTTATAACGTATAACGTTATGTGGCATTACTATGTAACGTACAACGTTGTGTAGCATTACGTTATAACGTTTACCGTTATATAGAATTACCTTATAGCGTATAACGTTATGTATCATTTCGTTATAACGTATAACGTTATATACTATTACCTTATAACGAATAACGTTATGCAGGTTTACGTTATAACTTATGCCGTTATATACTATATCACTATAGCGTATAACGTTATGTGTCATTACGATATAGCGTATAACGTTATGTAGCATTACGTTATAACGTATAACGTGACATACTAATTCGTTATATCGTATAACGTTATATACTATTACCTTATAACGAATAACGTTATGTAGCATTACGTCATAACGTATAGAGTTATATACTATTACGTTATAACGTATAACGTTATGTTGCATTACGTTGTAACGTATAACGTTACATAGTATTACGTTATAACGTATAACGTTATATGGTGTTGCGTTGTAACGTATAACGGTATGTAGCATTACGTTATAACGTATAACGATATGCAGCATTACGTTATAACGTATAACGTTATATACTATTACGTTATAACGGATAATGCTATATAACGTATAACGTTATATACTATTACGTTCTAACGTACAACGTTTTGTAGCATTACGTTATAACCTATAACGTTATATACTTTTACCTTATAACCAATAACGTTATGCATCATTACGTTATATCGAATATCGTTATGTAGCATTACTTTATAACGTATATCGTTACATACTATTACTTGATAACGTTTGAAGTTATATACCATTACTTTATAACGTGAAACGTTATATACCATTACTTTATAACGTATAACGTTATATACTTTTACGTTACAACGTACAAAGTTATATACTATTCCTTGTAACGAATAACGTTATGTATCGTTACGTTATAACGGATAACGTTATATACTAATACGTTATAACGTATAACGTTATATACTATTACCTTGTAACGAATAACGTTATGTAGCATTACGTCATAACGTATAGAGTTATATACTATTACGTTATAACGTATAACGTTATGTTGCATTAAGTTGTAACGTATAACGATATGTAGCATTACGTTATAACGTATAACGTTATATACTATTACGTTATAACGGATAATGTTATATAACGTATAACGTTATATACTATTACGTTCTAACGTACAAGGTTTTGTAGCACTACGTTATAACCTATAACGTTATATACTTTTACCTTATAACCAATAACGTTATGCATCATTACGTTATAACGAATATCGTTATGTAGCATTACTTTATAACGTATAACGTTACATACTATTACGTGATAACGTTTAAAGTTATATACCATTACTTTATAACGTGTAACGTTATATACCATTACTTTATAATGTATAACGTTATATTCTTCTACGTTATAACGTATAAAGTTATAAACTATTCCTTGTAACGAATAACGTTATGTATCGTTACGTTATAACGGATAACGTTATATACTATTACGTTATAACAAATAATGTTATGTAGCTTTACGTTATAACTTATAACCATATATATACTATAACACTATAGGTTATAACGTTAAGTGGCATTACGACATAGCGTATAACGTTATGCTGCATTACGTTATAACGTATAACGTTATGTAGCATTACGTTATAGCGTATAACTTTATATACTATTACCTCATAACGGATAACTTTATATAACGTATAGCGTTATATACTATTACGTTCTAACGTACAACGTTATGTAGCATTACGTTATAACGTATAACGTGACATGCTATTACGTTATAACTTATAAATTTTATACTATTACGCTATAACGTATAACGTTATGTAGTATTACGTTATAAAGTATAACGTTACATACTATTACGTTATAACGAATAACGTTACGTAGGTTTACGTTATAACTTATAACGTTATATACTATATCACTATAGCGTATAACGTTATGTGGCATTACGATATAGCGTGTAACGTTATGTAGCATTACGTTATAACGTATAACGTGACATACTAATACGTTATAACGTATAATGTTATATACTATTACCTTATAACGAATAATGTTATGTAGCATTACGTCATAACGTATAGCGTTATATACTATTACGTTATAACGGATGACGTTATATACTATTACGTTCTAACGTACAACGTTATGTAGCGTTACGTTATAACGTATAACGTTATATACTTTTACCTTATAACGAATAACGATATGCATCATTACGTTATAACGAATATCGTTATCTAGCATTACGTTATAACGTATTACGTTATGTAGCATTACGTTATAACGTATAACGTTATCTAGCATTACGTTATAACGTTTAACGTTATGTAGCATTACGTTATAACGTAAAACGTGACATGCTATTACGCTATAGCGTATAACGTTATGTGGCATTACGATATAACGTATATCGTTACATACTATTACGTTATAACGGATAACGTTATATAATGTATAACGATATATACAATTACGTTAAAATGTATAACATTATATACTATTACGTTATAACGTATAACGTTATGTAGCATTATGTTATAACGTATAACGTATATACAATTATTGCTATATATAGTGTAAAGTTCTATACTAGTACCTTATTACGAATGACGATATGTAGCATTACGTCATAACGGATAAAGTTGTATACTATTACGTTATAATGTATAACGTTATGTAGCATAACGTTAGAACATATAACGTTATATACTATTACGCTATAGTGAATAACGTTATGTGGCATTACGATATAACGTATAACGTTATGTGGCATTACGTTATAACGTATAACGTGACATACTAGTACGTTATAACGTATAACGTTATATACTATTACCTTATAACGAATAACGTTATGTAGCATTACTTCATAACGTATAGCGTGATATACTATTACGTTATAACGTATAACGTTATGTTGCATTACGTTGTAACGTATAACGTTACATACTAGTACGTTATAACGTATAACGTTATATGGTGTTACATTGTAACGTATAACGTTATGTAGCATTACGTTATAACGTATAACGTTATACACTTTTACCTTATGACGAATAACGATATGCATCATTACGTTACAACGAATATCGTTATGTAGCATTACGTTATAACGTATTACGTTATGTAACATTACGTTATAACGTATAACGTTATCTAGCATTACGTTATACCGTATAACGTTATGCAGCATTATTTATGACGTTTACCGTTATGTAGCACTACGTCATAACGTATAGCATGACATGCTATTACGTTATAACGTATAACGTAATACGCTATTACGTTATAACGTATAACGTAATACGCTACTACGTTATAACGTATAACGTTATGTGACATTACTATGTAACGTATAACGTTGTGTAGCATTACGGTATAACGTTTACCGTTATGTAGCATTACGTTATAACGAATATCGTTATGTAGCATTACGTTATAACGTATTATGTTATGTAACATTACGTTATAACGTATAACGTTATCTAGCATTACGTTATAACGTATAACGTTATGTAGCATTACGTTATAACGTATAACGTTATATAGTATAACACTATAGCGTATAACGTTGTGTGGCATTACGTTAGAACGTTTTCCGTTATGTAGCATTACGTTATAACGTATAACGTTATGTAGCATTATGTTATAACGTATAACGTACATACAATTATTGCTATATATCGTGTAAAGTTCTATACTAGTACCTTATTACGAATGACGATATGTAGCATTACGTCATAACGGATAAAGTTGTATAGTATTACGTTATAATGTATAACGTTATGTAGCATAACGTTAGAACATATAACGTTATATACTATTACGCTATAGTGAATAACGTTATGTGGCATTACGATATAACGTATAACGTTATGTAGCATTACGTTATAACGGATAGCGTTATGTTGCATTACGTTATAACTTATAACCATACATACTATAACACTATAGGTTATAACGTTATGTGGCATTACGATATAGCGCCTAACGTTATGTAGCATTACGTTATAACGTATAACGTAACATACTAGTACGTTATAACGTATAACGTTATATACTATTACCTTATAACGAATAACGTTATGTAGCATTACGTCATAACGTATAGCGTGATATACTATTACGTTATAACGTATAACATTATGTTGCATTACGTTGTAACGTATAACGTTACATACTATTACGTTATAACGTATAACGTTATATGGTGTTACATTGTAACGTATAACGTTATGTAACATTACGTTATAACGTATAACGTTATCTAGCATTACGTTCTACCGTATAACGTTATGCAGCATTACGTTATGACGTTTACCGTTATGTAGCACTACGTCATAACGTATAGCATGACATGCTATTGCGTTATAACGTATAACGTAATACGCTATTACGTTATAACGTATAACGTAATACGCTACTACGATTAAACGTATAACGTTATGTGGCATTACTATGTAACGTATAACGTTTTGTAGCATTACGTTATAACGAATATCGTTATGTAGCATTACGTTATAACGTATTATGTTATGTAACATTACGTTATAACGTATAACGTTATCTAGCATTACGTTATAACGTATAACGTTATGTAGCATTACGTTATAACGTATAACGTTATATAGTATAACACTATAGCGTATACCGTTGTGTAGCATTACGTTAGAACGTTTTCCGTTATGTAGCATTACGTTATAACGTATAACGTTATATAGTATAACACTATAGCGTATAACGTTGTGTAGCATTACGTTAGAACGTTTTCCGTTATGTAGCATTACGTTATAACGTATAACGTTATGTTGCATTACGTTGTAACGTATAACGTTACATACTATTACGTTATAACGTATAACGTTATATGGAGTTGCGTTGTAACGTATAACGTTATGTAGCATTACGTTATAACGTATAACGTTATCTAGCATTACGTTATAACGTATAACGTTATGTAGCATTACGTTATAACGGATAATGTTATATAGTATAACACTATAGCGTATAACGTTGTGTAGCATTACGTTAGAACGTTTTCCGTTATGTAGCATTACGTTATAACGTATAACGTTATGTAGCATTATGTTATAACGTATAACGTATATACAATTATTGCTATATATCGTGTAAAGTTCTATACTAGTACCTTATTACGAATGACGATATGTAGCATTACGTCATAACGGATAAAGTTGTATAATATTACGTTATAATGTATAACGTTATGTAGCATAACGTTAGAACATATAACGTTATATACTATTACGCTATAGTGAATAACGTTATGTGGCATTACGATATAACGTATAACGTTATGTAGCATTACGTTATAACGGATAGCGTTATGTTGCATTACGTTATAACTTATAACCATATATACTATAACACTATAGGTTATAACGTTATGTGACATTACGATATAGCGTCTAACGTTATGTAGCATTACGTTATAACGTATAACGTGACATACTAATACGTTAAACGTATAACGTTATATACTATTACCTTGTAACGAATAACGTTATGTAGCATTACGTCATAACGTATAGAGTTATATACTATTACGTTATAACGTATAACGTTATGTTGCATTACGTTGTAACGTATAACGATACATACTATTACGTTATAACGTATAACGTTATATGGTGTTGCGTTGTAACGTATAACGTTATGTAGCATTACGTTATAACGTATAACGATATGTAGCATTACGTTATAACGTATAACGTTATATACTATTACGTTATAACGGATAATGTTATATAACGTATAACGTTATATACTATTACGTTATAACGGATAATGTTATATAACGTATAACGTTATATACTATTACGTTCTAACGTACAAGGTTTTGTAGCATTACGTTATAACCTATAACGTTATATACTTTTACCTTATAACCAATAACGTTATGCATCATTACGTTATAACGAATATCGTTATGTAGCATTACTTTATAACGTATAACGTTACATACTATTACGTGATAACGTTTAAAGTTATATAAAATTACTTTATAACGTGTAACGTTATATACCATTACTTTATAATGTATAACGTTATATTCTTTTACGTTATAACGTATAAAGTTATATACTATTCCTTGTAACGAATAACGTTATGTATCGTAACGTTATAACGGATAACGTTATATACTATTACGTTATAACAAATAATGTTCTGTAGCTTTACGATATAACTTATAACCATATATACTATAACACTATAGGTTATAACGTTATGTGGCATTACGACATAGCGTATAACGGTATGCAGCATTACGTTATAACGTATAACGTGACATACTAATAAGTAATAACGTATAACGTTATATACTATTACCTTATAACGAATAACGTTATGTAGCATTACGACATAACGTATAGCGTTATACACTATTACGTTATAACTTATAACGTTATGTTGCTTTACGTTGTAACATATAACGTTACATACTATTACGTTATAACGTATAACGTTATATGCTGTTACGTTGTAACGTATAACGTTATGTAGCATTACGTTATAACGTATAACGTTATATACTTTTACCTTATAACGAATAACGATATGCATCATTACGTTATAACGAATATCGTTATCTAGCATTACGTTATAACCTATTACGTTATGTAGCATTACGTTATAACGTATAACGTTATCTAGCATTACGTTATAACGTTTAACGTTATGTAGCATTACGTTATAACGTATTACGTTATGTAGCATTACGTTATAACGTATAACGTTATCTAGCATTACGTTATAACGTTTAACGTTATGTAGCATTACGTTATAACGTATAACGTGACATGCTATTACGCTATAGCGTATAACGTTATGTAGCATTATGTTATAACGTATAACGTATATACAATTATTGCTATATATCGTGTAAAGTTCTATACTAGTACCTTATTACGAATGACGATATGTAGCATTACGTCATAACGGATAAAGTTGTATACTATTACGTTATAATGTATAACGTTATGTAGCATAACGTTAGAACATATAACGTTATATACTATTACGCTATAGTGAATAACGTTATGTGGCATTACGATATAACGTATAACGTTATGTAGCATTACGTTATAACGGATAGCGTTATGTTGCATTACGTTATAACTTATAACCATATATACTATAACACTATAGGTTATAACGTTATGTGGCATTACGATATAGCGTCTAACGTTATGTAGCATTACGTTATAACGTATAACGTGACATACTAGTACGGTATAACGTATAACGTTATATACTATTACCTTATAACGAATAACGTTATGTAGCATTACGTCATAACGTATAGCGTGATATACTATTACGTTATAACGTATAACGTTATGTTGCATTACGTTGTAACGTATAACGTTAGATACTATTACGTTATAACGTATAACGTTATATGGTGTTACATTGTAACGTATAACGTTATGTAGCATTACGTTATAACGTATAACGTTATACACTTTTACCTTATAACGAATAACGTTATGCATCATTACGTTATATCGAATATCGTTATGTAGCATTACTTTATAACGTATAACGTTACATACTATTACGTGATAACGTTTGAAGTTATATACCATTACTTTATAACGTGTAACGTTATATACCATTACTTTATAACGTATAACGTTATATACTTTTACGTTACAACGTATAAAGTTATATACTATTCCTTGTAACAAATAACGTTATGTATCGTTACGTTATAACGGATAACGTTATATACTATTACGTTATAACGAATAACGTTATGTAGGTTTACGTTATAACTTATAACGTTATATACTATATCACTATAGCGTATAACGTTATGTGGCATTATGATATAGCGTATAACGTTATGTAGCATTACGTTATAACGTATAACGTGACATACTAATACGTTATAACGTATAACGTTATATACTATTACCTTGTAACGAATAACGTTATGTAGCATTACGTCATAACGTATAGAGTTATATACTATTACGTTATAACGTATAACGTTATATACTATTACCTCATAACGGATAACTTTATATAACGTATAACGTTATATACTATTACGTTCCAACGTACAACGTTATGTAGCATTACGTTATAACGTATAACGTGACATACTATTACGTTATAACTTATAAATTTTATACTATTACGCTATAACGTATAACGTTATGTAGTATTACGTTATAAAGTATAACGTTACATACTATTACGTTATAACGAATAACGTTATGTAGGTTTACGTTATAACTTATAACGTTATATACTATATCACTATAGCGTATAACGTTATGTGGCATTACGATATAGCGTGTAACGTTATGTAGCATTACGTTATAACGTATAACGTGACATACTAATACGTTATAACGTATAATGTTATATACTATTACCTTATAACGAATAACGTTATGTAGCATTACGTTATAACGTATTATGTTATGTAACATTACGTTATAACGTTTAACGTTATCTAGCATTACGTTATAACGTATAACGTTATATAGTATACCACTATAGCGTATAACGTTATCTAGCATTACGTTATAACGTTTAACGTTATGTAGCATTACGTTATAATGTATAACGTGACATGCTATTACGCTATAGTGAATAACATTATGTGGCATTACGATATAACGTATAACGTTATGTAGCATTACGTTATAACGGATAGCGTTATGTTGCATTACGTTATAACTTATAACCATATATACTATAACACTATAGGTTATAACGTTATGTGGCATTACGATATAGCGTCTAACGTTATGTAGCATTACGTTATAACGTATAACGTGACATACTAGTACGGTATAACGTATAACGTTATATACTATTACCTTATAACGAATAACGTTATGTAGCATTACGTCATAACGTATAGCGTGATATACTATTACGTTATAACGTATAACGTTATGTTGCATTACGTTGTAACGTATAACGTTAGATACTATTACGTTATAACGTATAACGTTATATGGTGTTACATTGTAACGTATAACGTTATGTAGAATTACGTTATAACGTATAACGTTATACACTTTTACCTTATAACGAATAACGTTATGCATCATTACGTTATATCGAATATCGTTATGTAGCATTACTTTATAACGTATAACGTTACATACTAATACGTGATAACGTTTGAAGTTATATACCATTACTTTATAACGTGTAACGTTATATACCATTACTTTATAACGTATAACGTTATATACTTTCACGTTACAACGTATAAAGTTATATACTATTCCTTGTAACAAATAACGTTATGTATCGTTACGTTATAACGGATAACGTTATATACTATTACGTTATAACGAATAACGTTATGTAGGTTTACGTTATAACTTATAACGTTATATACTATATCACCATAGCGTATAACGTTATGTGGCATTATGATATAGCGTATAACGTCATGTAGCATTACGTTATAACGTATAACGTGACATACTAGTACGGTATAACGTATAACGTTATATACTATTACCTTATAACGAATAACGTTATGTAGCATTACGTCATAACGTATAGCGTGATATACTATTACGTTATAACGTATAACGTTATGTTGCATTACGTTGTAACGTATAACGATACATACTATTACGTTATAACGTATAACGTTATATGGTGTTGCGTTGTAACGTATAACGTTATGTAACATTACGTTATAACGTATAACGATATGTAGCATTACGTTATAACGTATAACGTTATATACTATTACGTCATAGCGTATAACGTTATATACTATTACCTCATAACGGATAACTTTATATAACGTATAACGTTATATACTATTACGTTCCAACGTACAACGTTATGTAGCATTACGTTATAACGTATAACGTGACATGCTATTACGTTATAACTTATAAATTTTATACTATTACGCTATAACGTATAACGTTATGTAGTATTACGTTATAAAGTATAACGTTACATACTATTACGTTATAACGAATAACGTTATGTAGGTTTACGTTATAACTTATAACGTTATATACTATATCACTATAGCGTATAACGTTATGTGGCATTACGATATAGCGTGTAACGTTATGTAGCATTACGTTATAACGTATAACGTGACATACTAATACGTTATAACGTATAATGTTATATACTATTACCTTATAACGAATAACGTTATGTAGCATTACGTTATAACGTATTATGTTATGTAACATTACGTTATAACGTTTAACGTTATCTAGCATTACGTTATAACGTATAACGTTATGTAGCATTACGTTATAACGTATAACGTTATATAGTATAACACTATAGCGTATAACGTTATCTAGCATTACGTTATAACGTTTAACGTTATGTAGCATTACGTTATAATGTATAACGTGACATGCTATTACGCTATAGTGAATAACATTATGTGGCATTACGATATAACGTATAACGTTATGTAGCATTACGTTATAACGGATAGCGTTATGTTGCATTACGTTATAACTTATAACCATATATACTATAACACTATAGGTTATAACGTTATGTGGCATTACGATATAGCGTCTAACGTTATGTAGCATTACGTTATAACGTATAACGTGACATACTAGTACGGTATAACGTATAACGTTATATACTATTACCTTATAACGAATAACGTTATGTAGCATTACGTCATAACGTATAGCGTGATATACTATTACGTTATAACGTATAACGTTATGTTGCATTACGTTGTAACGTATAACGTTAGATACTATTACGTTATAACGTATAACGTTATATGGTGTTACATTGTAACGTATAACGTTATGTAGAATTACGTTATAACGTATAACGTTATACACTTTTACCTTATAACGAATAACGTTATGCATCATTACGTTATATCGAATATCGTTATGTAGCATTACTTTATAACGTATAACGTTACATACTAATACGTGATAACGTTTGAAGTTATATACCATTACTTTATAACGTGTAACGTTATATACCATTACTTTATAACGTATAACGTTATATACTTTCACGTTACAACGTATAAAGTTATATACTATTCCTTGTAACAAATAACGTTATGTATCGTTACGTTATAACGGATGACGTTATATACTATTACGTTATAACGAATAACGTTATGTAGGTTTACGTTATAACTTATAACGTTATATACTATATCACCATAGCGTATAACGTTATGTGGCATTATGATATAGCGTATAACGTCATGTAGCATTACGTTATAACGTATAACGTGACATACTAGTACGGTATAACGTATAACGTTATATACTATTACCTTATAACGAATAACGTTATGTAGCATTACGTCATAACGTATAGCGTGATATACTATTACGTTATAACGTATAACGTTATGTTGCATTACGTTGTTACGTATAACGTTAGATACTATTACGTTATAACGTATAACATTATATGGTGTTACATTGTAACGTATAACGTTATGTAGCATTACGTTATAACGTATAACGTTATACACTTTTACCTTATAACGAATAACGTTATGCATCATTACGTTATATCGAATATCGTTAAGTAGCATTACTTTATAACGTATAACGTTACATACTAATACGTGATAACGTTTGAAGTTATATACCATTACTTTATAACGCGTAACGTTATATACCATTACTTTATAACGTATAACGTTATATACTTTTACGTTACAACGTATAAAGTTATATACTATTCCTTGTAACAAATAACGTTATGTATCGTTACGTTATAACGGATAACGTTATATACTATTACGTTATAACGAATAACGTTATGTAGGTTTACGTTATAACTTATAACGTTATATATTATATCACCATAGCGTATAACGTTATGTGGCATTATGATATAGCGTATAACGTCATGTAGCATTACGTTATAACGTATAACGTGACATACTAGTACGGTATAACGTATAACGTTATATACTATTACCTTATAACGAATAACGTTATGTAGCATTACGTCATAACGTATAGCGTGATATACTATTACGTTATAACGTATAACGTTATGTTGCATTACGTTGTAACGTATAACGTTAGATACTATTACGTTATAACGTATAACATTATATGGTGTTACATTGTAACGTATAACGTTATGTAGCATTACGTTATAACGTATAACGTTATACACTTTTACCTTATAACGAATAACGTTATGCATCATTACGTTATATCGAATATCGTTATGTAGCATTACTTTATAACGTATAACGTTACATACTATTACGTGATAACGTTTGAAGTTATATACCATTACTTTATAACGTGTAACGTTATATACCATTACTTTATAACGTATAACGTTATATACTTTTACGTTACAACGTATAAAGTTATATACTATTCCTTGTAACAAATAACGTTATGTATCGTTACGTTATAACGGATAACGTTATATACTATTACGTTATAACGAATAACGTTATGTAGGTTTACGTTATAACTTATAACGTTATATACTATATCACTATAGCGTATAACGTTATGTGGCATTATGATATAGCGTATAACGTTATGTAGCATTACGTTATAACGTATAACGTGACATACTAATACGTTATAACGTATAACGTTATATACTATTACCTTGTAACGAATAACGTTATGTAGCATTACGTCATAACGTATAGCGTGATATACTATTACGTTATAACGTATAACGTTTTGTTGCATTACGTTGTAACGTATAACGTTACATACTATTACGTTATAACGTATAACGTTATATGTTGTTACATTGTAACGTATAACGTTATGTAGCATTACGTTATAACGTATAACGTTATATACTATTACCTTGTAACGAATAACGTTATGTAGCATTACGTCATAACGTATAGCGTGATATACTATTACGTTATAACGTATAACGTTATGTAACATTACGTTATAACGTATAACGATATGTAGCATTACGTTATAACGTATAACGTTATATAGTATTACGTTATAGCGTATAACGTTATATACTATTACCTCATAACGGATAACATTATATAACGTATAACGTTATATACTATTACGTTCTAACGTACAACGTTATGTAGCATTACGTTATAACGTATAACGTGACATGCTATTACGTTATAACTTATAAATTTTATACTATTACACTATAACGTATAACGTTATGTAGTATTACGTTATAAAGTATAACGTTACATACTATTACGTTATAACGAATAACGTTATGTAGGTTTACGTTATAACTTATAACGTTATATACTATATCACTATAGCGTATAACGTTATGTGGCATTACGATATAGCGTATAACGTTATGTAGCATTACGTTATAACGTATAACGTTATATAGTATAACACTATAGCGTCTAACGTTATCTAGCATTACGTTATAACGTATAACGTTATGTAGCATTACGTTATAACGTATAACGTTATATAGTATAACACTATAGCGTATAACGTTATCTAGCATTACGTTATAACGTTAAACGTTATGTAGCATTACGTTATAACGTATAACGTGACATGCTATTACGCTATAGCGTATAACGTTATGTGGCATTACGATATAACGTATATCGTTACATACTATTACGTTATAACGGATAACGTTATATAATGTATAGCGATATATACAATTACGTTAAAATGTATAACATTATATACTATTATGTTATAACGTATAACGTTATGTAGCATTATGTTATAACGTATAACGTATATACAATTATTGCTATATATCGTGTAAAGTTCTATACTAGTACCTTATTACGAATGACGATATGTAGCATTACGTCATAACGGATAAAGTTGTATACTATTACGTTATAACGTATAACGTTATGTAGCATAACGTTAGAACATATAACGTTATATACTATTACGCTATAGTGAATAACGTTATGTGGCATTACGATATAACGTATAACGTTATGTAGCATTACGTTATAACGGATAGCGTTATGTTGCATTACGATATAACTTATAACCATATATACTATAACACTATAGGTTATAATGTTATTTGGCATTACGATATAGCGTCTAACGTTATGTAGCATTACGTTATAACGTATAACGTGACATACTAGTACGTTATAACGTATAACGTTATATACTATTACCTTATAACGAATAACGTTATGTAGCATTACGTCATAACGTATAGCGTGATATACTATTACGTTATAACGTATAACGTTATGTTGCATTACGTTGTAACGTATAACGTTACATACTATTACGTTATAACGTATAACGTTATAGGGTGTTACATTGTATCGTATAACGTTATGTAGCATTACGTTATAACGTATAACGTTATACACTTTTACCTTATGACGAATAACGATATGCATCATTACGTTACAACGAATATCGTTATGTAGCATTACGTTATAACGTATTACGTTATGTAACATTACGTTATAACGTATAACGTTATCTAGCATTACGTTATACCGTATAACGTTATGCAGCATTACGTTATGACATTTACCGTTATGTAGCACTACGTCATAAGGTATAGCATGACATGCTATTACGTTATAACGTATAACGTAATACGCTATTACGTTATAACGTATAACGTTATGTGGCATTACTATGTAACGTATAACGTTGTGTAGCATTACGTTATAACGTTTACCGTTATGTAGCATTACGTTATAACGAATATCGTTATGTAGCATTACGTTATAACGTATTATGTTATGTAACATTACGTTATAACGTATAACGTTATCTAGCATTACGTTATAACGTAGAACGTTATGTAGCATTACGTTATAACGTATAACGTTATATAGTATAACACTATAGCGTATAACGTTGTGTAGCATTACGTTAGAACGTTTTCGTTATGTAGCATTACGTTATAACGTATAACGTTATGTAGCATTATGTTATAACGTATAACGTATATGCAATTTTTGCTATATATCGTGTAAAGTTCTATACTAGTACCTTATTACGAATGACGATATGTAGCATTACGTCATAACGGATAAAGTTGTATACTATTACGTTATAATGTATAACGTTATGTAGCATAACGTTAGAACATATAACGTTATATACTATTACGCTATAGTGAATAACGTTATGTGGCATTACGATATAACGTATAACGTTATGTAGCGTTACGTTATAACGGATAGCGTTATGTTGCATTACGTTATAACTTATAACCATATATACTATAACACTATAGGTTATAACGTTATGTGGCATTACGTTATAACGTATAACGTTATGTTGCATTACGTTGTAACGTATAACGTTACATACTATAACGTTATAACGTATAACGTTATATGGTGTTACATTGTAACGTATAACGTTATGTAGCATTACGTTATAACGTATAACGTTATACACTTTTACCTTATGACGAATAACGATATGCATCATTACGTTACAACGAATATCGTTATGTAGCATTACGTTATAACGTATTACGTTATGTAACATTACGTTATAACGTATAACGTTATCTAGCATTACGTTATACCGTATAACGTTATGCAGCATTACGTTATGACGTTTACCGTTATGTAGCACTACGTCATAACGTATAGCATGACATGCTATTACGTTATAACGTATAACGTAATACGCTATTACGTTATAACGTATAACGTAATACGCTACTACGTTATAACGTATAACGTTATGTGGCATTACTATGTAACGTATAACGTTGTGTAGCATTACGTTATAACGTATAACGTTATCTAGCATTACGTTATAACGTATAACGTTATGTAGCATTACGTTATAACGTATAACGTTATATAGTATAACACTATAGCGTATAACGTTATGTAGCATTACGTTAGAACGTTTTCCGTTATGTAGCATTACGTTATAACGTATAACGTTATCTAGCATTACGTTATAACGTTTAACGTTATGTAGCATTACGTTATAACGTATAACGTGACATGCTATTACGCTATAGCGTATAACGTTATGTGGCATTACGATATAACGTATATCGTTACATACTATTACGTTATAACGGATAACGTTATATAATGTATAACGATATATACAATGACGTTAAAATGTATAACATTATATACTATTACGTTATAACGTATAACGTTATGCAGCATTATGTTATAACGTATAACGTATATACAATTATTGCTATATATCGTGTAAAGTTCTATACTAGTACCTTATTACGAATGACGATATGTAGCATTACGTCATAACGGATAAAGTTGTATACTATTACGTTATAATGTATAACGTTATGTAGCATAACGTTAGAACATATAACGTTATATACTATTACGCTATAGTGAATAACGTTATGTGGCATTACGATATAACGTATAACGTTATGTAGCATTACGTTATAACGGATAGCGTTATGTTGCATTACGTTATAACTTATAACCATATATACTATAACACTATAGGTTATAACGTTATGTGGCATTACGATATAGCGTCTAACGTTATGTAGCATTACGTTATAACGTATAACGTGACATACTAGTACGGTATAACGTATAACGTTATATACTATTACCTTATAACGAATAACGTTATGTAGCATTACGTCATAACGTATAGCGTGACATACTATTACGTTATAACGTATAACGTTATGTTGCATTACGTTGTAACGTATAACGTTACATACTATTACGTTATAACGTATAACGTTATATGGTGTTACATTGTAACGTATAACGTTATGTAGCATTACGTTATAACGTATAACGTTATACACTTTTACCTTATGACGAATAACGATATGCATCATTACGTTACAACGAATATCGTTATGTAGCATTACGTTATAACGTATTACGTTATGTAACATTACGTTATAACGTATAACGTTATATACTTTTACGTTACAACGTATAAAGTTATATACTATTCCTTGTAACAAATAACGTTATGTATCGTTACGTTATAACGGATAACGTTATATACTATTACGTTATAACGAATAACGTTATGTAGGTTTACGTTATAACTTATAACGTTATATACTATATCACCATAGCGTATAACGTTATGTGGCATTATGATATAGCGTATAACGTTATGTAGCATTACGTTATAACGTATAACGTTATATAGTATAACACTATAGCGTCTAACGTTATCTAGCATTACGTTATAACGTATAACGTTATGTAGCATTACATTATAACGTATAACGTTATATAGTATAACACTATAGCGTATAACGTTATCTAGCATTACGTTATAACGTTTAACGTTATGTAGCATTACGTTATAACGTATAACGTGACATGCTATTACGCTATAGCGTATAACGTTATGTGGCATTACGATATAACGTATATCGTTACATACTATTACGTTATAACGGATAACGTTATATAATGTATAGCGATATATACAATTACGTTAAAATGTATAACATTATATACTATTACGTTATAACGTATAACGTTATGTAGCATTATGTTATAACGTATAACGTATATACAATTATTGCTATATATCGTGTAAAGTTCTATACTAGTACCTTATTACGAATGACGATATGTAGCATTACGTCATAACGGATAAAGTTGTATACTATTACGTTATAATGTATAACGTTATGTAGCATAACGTTAGAACATATAACGTTATATACTATTACGCTATAGTGAATAACGTTATGTGGCATTACGATATAACGTATAACGTTATGTAGCATTACGTTATAACGGATAGCGTTATGTTGCATTACGATATAACTTATAACCATATATACTATAACACTATAGGTTATAACGTTATTTGGCATTACGATATAGCGTCTAACGTTATGTAGCATTACGTTATAACGTATAACGTGACATACTAGTACGTTATAACGTATAACGTTATATACTATTACCTTATAACGAATAACGTTATGTAGCATTACGTCATAACGTATAGCGTGATATACTATTACGTTATAACGTATAACGTTATGTTGCATTACGTTGTAACGTATAACGTTACATACTATTACGTTATAACGTATAACGTTATAGGGTGTTACATTGTAACGTATAACGTTATGTAGCATTACGTTATAACGTATAACGTTATACACTTTTACCTTATGACGAATAACGATATGCATCATTACGTTACAACGAATATCGTTATGTAGCATTACGTTATAACGTATTACGTTATGTAACATTACGTTATAACGTATAACGTTATGTAGCATTACGTTATAACGTATAACGTTATATAGTATAACACTATAGCGTATAACGTTATGTAGCATTACGTTAGAACGTTTTCCGTTATGTAGCATTACGTTATAACGTATAACGTTATCTAGCATTACGTTATAACGTTTAACGTTATGTAGCATTACGTTATAACGTATAACGTGACATGCTATTACGATATAGCGTATAACGTTATGTAGCATTACGTTATAACGTATAACGTTATATAGTATAACACTATAGCGTCTAACGTTATCTAGCATTACGTTATAACGTATAACGTTATGTAGCATTACGTTATAACGTATAACGTTATATAGTATAACACTATAGCGTATAACGTTATCTAGCATTACGTTATAACGTTAAACGTTATGTAGCATTACGTTATAACGTATAACGTGACATGCTATTACGCTATAGCGTATAACGTTATGTGGCATTACGATATAACGTATATCGTTACATACTATTACGTTATAACGGATAACGTTATATAATGTATAGCGATATATACAATTACTTTAAAATGTATAACATTATATACTATTATGTTATAACGTATAACGTTATGTAGCATTATGTTATAACGTATAACGTATATACAATTATTGCTATATATCGTGTAAAGTTCTATACTAGTACCTTATTACGAATGACGATATGTAGCATTACGTCATAACGGATAAAGTTGTATACTATTACGTTATAACGTATAACGTTATGTAGCATAACGTTAGAACATATAACGTTATATACTATTACGCTATAGTGAATAACGTTATGTGGCATTACGATATAACGTATAACGTTATGTAGCATTACGTTATAACGGATAGCGTTATGTTGCATTACGATATAACTTATAACCATATATACTATAACACTATAGGTTATAACGTTATTTGGCATTACGATATAGCGTCTAACGTTATGTAGCATTACGTTATAACGTATAACGTGACATACTAGTACGTTATAACGTATAACGTTATATACTATTACCTTATAACGAATAACGTTATGTAGCATTACGTCATAACGTATAGCGTGATATACTATTACGTTATAACGTATAACGTTATGTTGCATTACGTTGTAACGTATAACGTTACATACTATTACGTTATAACGTATAACGTTATAGGGTGTTACATTGTATCGTATAACGTTATGTAGCATTACGTTATAACGTATAACGTTATACACTTTTACCTTATGACGAATAACGATATGCATCATTACGTTACAACGAATATCGTTATGTAGCATTACGTTATAACGTATTACGTTATGTAACATTACGTTATAACGTATAACGTTATCTAGCATTACGTTATACCGTATAACGTTATGCAGCATTACGTTATGACATTTACCGTTATGTAGCACTACGTCATAAGGTATAGCATGACATGCTATTACGTTATAACGTATAACGTAATACGCTATTACGTTATAACGTATAACGTTATGTGGCATTACTATGTAACGTATAACGTTGTGTAGCATTACGTTATAACGTTTACCGTTATGTAGCATTACGTTATAACGAATATCGTTATGTAGCATTACGTTATATCGTATTATGTTATGTAACATTACGTTATAACGTATAACGTTATCTAGCATTACGTTATAACGTAGAACGTTATGTAGCATTACGTTATAACGTATAACGTTATATAGTATAACACTATAGCGTATAACGTTGTGTAGCATTACGTTAGAACGTTTTCGTTATGTAGCATTACGTTATAACGTATAACGTTATGTAGCATTATGTTATAACGTATAACGTTTATGCAATTTTTGCTATATATCGTGTAAAGTTCTATACTAGTACCTTATTACGAATGACGATATGTAGCATTACGTCATAACGGATAAAGTTGTATACTATTACGTTATAATGTATAACGTTATGTAGCATAACGTTAGAACATATAACGTTATATACTATTACGCTATAGTGAATAACGTTATGTAGCATTACGTCATAACGTATAGCGTGATATACTATTACGTTATAACGTATAACGTTATGTTGCATTACGTTGTAACGTATAACGTTAGATACTATTACGTTATAACGTATAACATTATATGGTGTTACATTGTAACGTATAACGTTATGTAGCATTACGTTATAACGTATAACGTTATACACTTTTACCTTATAACGAATAACGTTATGCATCATTACGTTATATCGAATATCGTTATGTAGCATTACTTTATAACGTATAACGTTACATACTAATACGTGATAACGTTTGAAGTTATATACCATTACTTTATAACGTGTAACGTTATATACCATTACTTTATAACGTATAACGTTATATACTTTTACGTTACAACGTATAAAGTTATATACTATTCCTTGTAACAAATAACGTTATGTATCGTTACGTTATAACGGATAACGTTATATACTATTACGTTATAACGAATAACGTTATGTAGGTTTACGTTATAACTTATAACGTTATATACTATATCACCATAGCGTATAACGTTATGTGGCATTATGATATAGCGTATAACGTTATGTAGCATTACGTTATAACGTATAACGTTATATAGTATAACACTATAGCGTCTAACGTTATCTAGCATTACGTTATAACGTATAACGTTATGTAGCATTACGTTATAACGTATAACGTTATATAGTATAACACTATAGCGTATAACGTTATCTAGCATTACGTTATAACGTTTAACGTTATGTAGCATTACGTTATAACGTATAACGTGACATGCTATTACGCTATAGCGTATAACGTTATGTGGCATTACGATATAACGTATATCGTTACATACTATTACGTTATAACGGATAACGTTATATAATGTATAGCGATATATACAATTACGTTAAAATGTATAACATTATATACTATTACGTTATAACGTATAACGTTATGTAGCATTATGTTATAACGTATAACGTATATACAATTATTGCTATATATCGTGTAAAGTTCTATACTAGTACCTTATTACGAATGACGATATGTAGCATTACGTCATAACGGATAAAGTTGTATACTATTACGTTATAATGTATAACGTTATGTAGCATAACGTTAGAACA
The DNA here is from genome assembly GCF_041682495.2 of Bombus fervidus. Taxonomy (NCBI): domain Eukaryota; kingdom Metazoa; phylum Arthropoda; class Insecta; order Hymenoptera; family Apidae; genus Bombus; species Bombus fervidus. The sequence goes on along the minus strand of NC_091528.1, from coordinate 2,724,044 downwards.
TATAACGTTATATACTATTACGCTATAGTGAATAACGTTATGTGGCATTACGATATAACGTATAACGTTATGTAGCATTACGTTATAACGGATAGCGTTATGTTGCATTACGATATAACTTATAACCATATATACTATAACACTATAGGTTATAACGTTATTTGGCATTACGATATAGCGTCTAACGTTATGTAGCATTACGTTATAACGTATAACGTGACATACTAGTACGTTATAACGTATAACGTTATATACTATTACCTTATAACGAATAACGTTATGTAGCATTACGTCATAACGTATAGCGTGATATACTATTACGTTATAACGTATAACGTTATGTTGCATTACGTTGTAACGTATAACGTTACATACTATTACGTTATAACGTATAACGTTATAGGGTGTTACATTGTAACGTATAACGTTATGTAGCATTACGTTATAACGTATAACGTTATACACTTTTACCTTATGACGAATAACGATATGCATCATTACGTTACAACGAATATCGTTATGTAGCATTACGTTATAACGTATTACGTTATGTAACATTACGTTATAACGTATAACGTTATCTAGCATTACGTTATACCGTATAACGTTATGCAGCATTACGTTATGACATTTACCGTTATGTAGCACTACGTCATAAGGTATAGCATGACATGCTATTACGTTATAACGTATAACGTAATACGCTATTACGTTATAACGTATAACGTTATGTGGCATTACTATGTAACGTATAACGTTGTGTAGCATTACGTTATAACGTTTACCGTTATGTAGCATTACGTTATAACGAATATCGTTATGTAGCATTACGTTATAACGTATTATGTTATGTAACATTACGTTATAACGTATAACGTTATCTAGCATTACGTTATAACGTAGAACGTTATGTAGCATTACGTTATAACGTATAACGTTATATAGTATAACACTATAGCGTATAACGTTGTGTAGCATTACGTTAGAACGTTTTCGTTATGTAGCATTACGTTATAACGTATAACGTTATGTAGCATTATGTTATAACGTATAACGTATATGCAATTTTTGCTATATATCGTGTAAAGTTCTATACTAGTACCTTATTACGAATGACGATATGTAGCATTACGTCATAACGGATAAAGTTGTATACTATTACGTTATAATGTATAACGTTATGTAGCATAACGTTAGAACATATAACGTTATATACTATTACGCTATAGTGAATAACGTTATGTGGCATTACGATATAACGTATAACGTTATGTAGCGTTACGTTATAACGGATAGCGTTATGTTGCATTACGTTATAACTTATAACCATATATACTATAACACTATAGGTTATAACGTTATGTGGCATTACGTTATAACGTATAACGTTATGTTGCATTACGTTGTAACGTATAACGTTACATACTATAACGTTATAACGTATAACGTTATATGGTGTTACATTGTAACGTATAACGTTATGTAGCATTACGTTATAACGTATAACGTTATACACTTTTACCTTATGACGAATAACGATATGCATCATTACGTTACAACGAATATCGTTATGTAGCATTACGTTATAACGTATTACGTTATGTAACATTACGTTATAACGTATAACGTTATCTAGCATTACGTTATACCGTATAACGTTATGCAGCATTACGTTATGACGTTTACCGTTATGTAGCACTACGTCATAACGTATAGCATGACATGCTATTACGTTATAACGTATAACGTAATACGCTATTACGTTATAACGTATAACGTAATACGCTACTACGTTATAACGTATAACGTTATGTGGCATTACTATGTAACGTATAACGTTGTGTAGCATTACGTTATAACGTATAACGTTATCTAGCATTACGTTATAACGTATAACGTTATGTAGCATTACGTTATAACGTATAACGTTATATAGTATAACACTATAGCGTATAACGTTATGTAGCATTACGTTAGAACGTTTTCCGTTATGTAGCATTACGTTATAACGTATAACGTTATCTAGCATTACGTTATAACGTTTAACGTTATGTAGCATTACGTTATAACGTATAACGTGACATGCTATTACGCTATAGCGTATAACGTTATGTGGCATTACGATATAACGTATATCGTTACATACTATTACGTTATAACGGATAACGTTATATAATGTATAACGATATATACAATGACGTTAAAATGTATAACATTATATACTATTACGTTATAACGTATAACGTTATGCAGCATTATGTTATAACGTATAACGTATATACAATTATTGCTATATATCGTGTAAAGTTCTATACTAGTACCTTATTACGAATGACGATATGTAGCATTACGTCATAACGGATAAAGTTGTATACTATTACGTTATAATGTATAACGTTATGTAGCATAACGTTAGAACATATAACGTTATATACTATTACGCTATAGTGAATAACGTTATGTGGCATTACGATATAACGTATAACGTTATGTAGCATTACGTTATAACGGATAGCGTTATGTTGCATTACGTTATAACTTATAACCATATATACTATAACACTATAGGTTATAACGTTATGTGGCATTACGATATAGCGTCTAACGTTATGTAGCATTACGTTATAACGTATAACGTGACATACTAGTACGGTATAACGTATAACGTTATATACTATTACCTTATAACGAATAACGTTATGTAGCATTACGTCATAACGTATAGCGTGACATACTATTACGTTATAACGTATAACGTTATGTTGCATTACGTTGTAACGTATAACGTTACATACTATTACGTTATAACGTATAACGTTATATGGTGTTACATTGTAACGTATAACGTTATGTAGCATTACGTTATAACGTATAACGTTATACACTTTTACCTTATGACGAATAACGATATGCATCATTACGTTACAACGAATATCGTTATGTAGCATTACGTTATAACGTATTACGTTATGTAACATTACGTTATAACGTATAACGTTATATACTTTTACGTTACAACGTATAAAGTTATATACTATTCCTTGTAACAAATAACGTTATGTATCGTTACGTTATAACGGATAACGTTATATACTATTACGTTATAACGAATAACGTTATGTAGGTTTACGTTATAACTTATAACGTTATATACTATATCACCATAGCGTATAACGTTATGTGGCATTATGATATAGCGTATAACGTTATGTAGCATTACGTTATAACGTATAACGTTATATAGTATAACACTATAGCGTCTAACGTTATCTAGCATTACGTTATAACGTATAACGTTATGTAGCATTACATTATAACGTATAACGTTATATAGTATAACACTATAGCGTATAACGTTATCTAGCATTACGTTATAACGTTTAACGTTATGTAGCATTACGTTATAACGTATAACGTGACATGCTATTACGCTATAGCGTATAACGTTATGTGGCATTACGATATAACGTATATCGTTACATACTATTACGTTATAACGGATAACGTTATATAATGTATAGCGATATATACAATTACGTTAAAATGTATAACATTATATACTATTACGTTATAACGTATAACGTTATGTAGCATTATGTTATAACGTATAACGTATATACAATTATTGCTATATATCGTGTAAAGTTCTATACTAGTACCTTATTACGAATGACGATATGTAGCATTACGTCATAACGGATAAAGTTGTATACTATTACGTTATAATGTATAACGTTATGTAGCATAACGTTAGAACATATAACGTTATATACTATTACGCTATAGTGAATAACGTTATGTGGCATTACGATATAACGTATAACGTTATGTAGCATTACGTTATAACGGATAGCGTTATGTTGCATTACGATATAACTTATAACCATATATACTATAACACTATAGGTTATAACGTTATTTGGCATTACGATATAGCGTCTAACGTTATGTAGCATTACGTTATAACGTATAACGTGACATACTAGTACGTTATAACGTATAACGTTATATACTATTACCTTATAACGAATAACGTTATGTAGCATTACGTCATAACGTATAGCGTGATATACTATTACGTTATAAAGTATAACGTTATGTTGCATTACGTTGTAACGTATAACGTTACATGCTATTACGTTATAACGTATAACGTTATAGGGTGTTACATTGTAACGTATAACGTTATGTAGCATTACGTTATAACGTATAACGTTATACACTTTTACCTTATGACGAATAACGATATGCATCATTACGTTACAACGAATATCGTTATGTAGCATTACGTTATAACGTATTACGTTATGTAACATTACGTTATAACGTATAACGTTATGTAGCATTACGTTATAACGTATAACGTTATATAGTATAACACTATAGCGTATAACGTTATGTAGCATTACGTTAGAACGTTTTCCGTTATGTAGCATTACGTTATAACGTATAACGTTATCTAGCATTACGTTATAACGTTTAACGTTATGTAGCATTACGTTATAACGTATAACGTGACATGCTATTACGCTATAGCGTATAACGTTATGTGGCATTACGATATAACGTATATCGTTACATACTATTACGTTATAACGGATAACGTTATATAATGTATAACGATATATACAATGACGTTAAAATGTATAACATTATATACTATTACGTTATAACGTATAACGTTATGCAGCATTATGTTATAACGTATAACGTATATACAATTATTGCTATATATCGTGTAAAGTTCTATACTAGTACCTTATTACGAATGACGATATGTAGCATTACGTCATAACGGATAAAGTTGTATACTATTACGTTATAATTTATAACGTTATGTAGCATAACGTTAGAACATATAACGTTATATACTATTACGCTATAGTGAATAACGTTATGTGGCATTACGATATAACGTATAACGTTATGTAGCATTACGTTATAACGGATAGCGTTATGTTGCATTACGTTATAACTTATAACCATATATACTATAACACCATAGGTTATAACGTTATGTGGCATTACGATATAGCGTCTAACGTTATGTAGCATTACGTTATAACGTATAACGTGACATACTAGTACGGTATAACGTATAACGTTATATACTATGACCTTATAACGAATAACGTTATGTAGCATTACGTCATAACGTATAGCGTGACATACTATTACGTTATAACGTATAACGTTATGTTGCATTACGTTGTAACGTATAACGTTACATACTATTACGTTATAACGTATAACGTTATATGGTGTTACATTGCAACGTATAACGTTATGTAGCATTACGTTATAACGTATAACGTTATACACTTTTACCTTATGACGAATAACGATATGCATCATTACGTTACAACGAATATCGTTATGTAGCATTACGTTATAACGTATTACGTTATGTAACATTACGTTATAACGTATAACGTTATCTAGCATTACGTTATACCGTATAACGTTATGCAGCATTACGTTATGACGTTTACCGTTATGTAGAACTACGTCATAACGTATAGCATAACATGCTATTACGTTATAACGTATAACGTAATACGCTATTACGTTATAACGTATAACGTAATACGCTACTACGTTATAACGTATAACGTTATGTGGCATTACTATGTAACGTATAACGTTGTGTAGCATTACGTTATAACGTATAACGTTATGTAGCATTACGTTATAACGTATAACGTTATATAGTATTACACTATAGCGTATAACGTTGTGTAGCATTACGTTAGAACGTTTACCGTTATGTAGCATTACGTTATAACGTATAACGTTATGAAGCATTATGTTATAACGTATAACGTATATACAATTATTGCTATATATCGTGTAAAGTTCTATACTAGTACCTTATTACGAATGACGATATGTAGCATTACGCCATAACGGATAAAGTTGTATACTATTACGTTATAATGTATAACGTTATGTAGCATAACGTTAGAACATATAACGTTATATACTATTACGCTATAGTGAATAACGTTATGTGGCATTACGATATAACGTATAACGTTATGTAGCATTACGTTATAACGGATAGCGTTATGTTGCATTACGTTATAACTTATAACCATATATACTATAACACTATAGGTTATAACGTTATGTGGCATTACGATATAGCGTCTAACGTTATGTAGCATTACGTTATAACGTATAACGTGACATACTAGTACGGTATAACGTATAACGTTATATACTATTACCTTATAACGAATAACGTTATGTAGCATTACGTCATAACGTATAGCGTGACATACTATTACGTTATAACGTATAACGTTATGTTGCATTACGTTGTAACGTATAACGTTACATACTATTACGTTATAACGTATAACGTTATATGGTGTTACATTGCAACGTATAACGTTATGTAGCATTACGTTATAACGTATAACGTTATACACTTTTACCTTATGACGAATAACGATATGCATCATTACGTTACAACGAATATCGTTATGTAGCATTACGTTATAACGTATTACGTTATGTAACATTACGTTATAACGTATAACGTTATCTAGCATTACGTTATACCGTATAACGTTATGCAGCATTACGTTATGACGTTTACCGTTATGTAGAACTACGTCATAACGTATAGCATAACATGCTATTACGTTATAACGTATAACGTAATACGCTATTACGTTATAACGTATAACGTAATACGCTACTACGTTATAACGTATAACGTTATGTGGCATTACTATGTAACGTATAACGTTGTGTAGCATTACGTTATAACGTATCACGTTATGTAGCATTACGTTATAACGTATAACGTTATATAGTATTACACTATAGCGTATAACGTTGTGTAGCATTACGTTAGAACGTTTACCGTTATGTAGCATTACGTTATAACGTATAACGTTATGAAGCATTATGTTATAACGTATAACGTATATACAATTATTGCTATATATCGTGTAAAGTTCTATACTAGTACCTTATTACGAATGACGATATGTAGCATTACGCCATAACGGATAAAGTTGTATACTATTACGTTATAATGTATAACGTTATGTAGCATAACGTTAGAACATATAACGTTATATACTATTACGCTATAGTGAATAACGTTATGTGGCATTACGATATAACGTATAACGTTATGTAGCATTACGTTATAACGGATAGCGTTATGTTGCATTACGTTATAACTTATAACCATATATACTATAACACTATAGGTTATAACGTTATGTGGCATTACGATATAGCGTCTAACGTTATGTAGCATTACGTTATAACGTATAACGTGACATACTAGTACGTTATAACGTATAACGTTATATACTATTACCTTATAACGAATAACGTTATGTAGCATTACGTCATAACGTATAGCGTGATATACTATTACGTTATAACGTATAACGTTATGTTGCATTACGTTGTAACGTATAACGTTATATACCATTACTTTATAACGTATAACGTTATATACTTTTACGTTACAACGTATAAAGTTATATACTATTCCTTGTAACAAATAACGTTATGTATCGTTACGTTATAACGGATAACGTTATATACTATTACGTTATAACGAATAACGTTATGCAGGTTTACGTTATGACTTCTAACGTTATATACTATATCACTATAGCGTATAACGTTATGTGGCATTATGATATAGCGTATAAGGTTATGTAGCATTACGTTATAACGTATAACATGACATACTAGTACGGTATAACGTATAACGTTATATACTATTACCTTATAACGAATAACGTTATGTAGCATTACGTCATAACGTATAGCGTGATATACTATTACGTTATAACGTATAACGTTATGTTGCATTACGTTGTAACGTATAACGTTACATACTATTACGTTATAACGTATAACGTTATATGGTGTTACATTCTAACGTATAACGTTATGTAGCATTACGTTATAACGTATAACGTTATACACCTTTACCTTATGACGAATAACGATATGCATCATTACGTTATAACGAATATCGTTATGTAGCATTACGTTATAACGTGTTACGTTATGTAACATTACGTTATAACGTATAACGTTATCTAGCATTACGTTATACCGTATAACGTTATGCAGCATTACGTTATGACGTTTACCGTTATGTAGCACTACGTCATAACGTATAGCATGACATGCTATTACGTTATAACGTATAACGTAATTCGCTATTACGTTATAACGTATAACGTAATACGCTACTACGTTATAACGTATAACGTTATGTGGCATTACTATGTAACGTATAACGTTGTGTAGCATTACGTTATAACGTATAACGTTATCTAGCATTACGTTATAACGTATAACGTTATGTAGCATTACGTTATAACGTATAACGTTATATAGTATTACACTATAGCGTATAACGTTGTGTAGCATTACGTTAGAACGTTTTCCGTTATGTAGCATTACGTTATAACGTATAACGTTATGTAGCATTATGTTATAACGTATAACGTACATACAATTATTGCTATATATCGTGTAAAGTTCTATACTAGTACCTTATTACGAATGACGATATGTAGCATTACGCCATAACGGATAAAGTTGTATACTATTACGTTATAATGTATAACGTTATGTAGCATAACGTTAGAACATATAACGTTATATACTATTACGCTATAGTGAATAACGTTATGTGGCATTACGATATAACGTATAACGTTATGTAGCATTACGTTATAACGGATAGCGTTATGTTGCATTACGTTATAACTTATAACCATATATACTATAACACTATAGGTTATAACGTTATGTGGCATTACGATATAGCGTCTAACGTTATGTAGCATTACGTTATAACGTATAACGTGACATACTAGTACGTTATAACGTATAACGTTATATACTATTACCTTATAACGAATAACGTTATGTAGCATTACGTCATAACGTATAGCGTGATATACTCTTACGTTATAACGTATAACGTTATGTTGCATTGCGTTGTAACGTATAACGTTACATACTATTACGTTATAACGTATAACGTTATATGGTGTTACATTGTAACGTATAACGTTATGTAGCATTACGTTATAACGTATAACGTTATACACTTTTACCTTATAACGAATAACGTTATGCATCATTACGTTATATCGAATATCGTTATGTAGCATTACTTTATAACGTATAACGTTACATACTATTACGTGATAACGTTTGAAGTTATATACCATTACTTTATAACGTGTAACGTTATATACCATTACTTTATAACGTATAACGTTATATACTTTTACGTTACAACGTATAAAGTTATATACTATTCCTTGTAACAAATAACGTTATGTATCGTTACGTTATAACGGATAACGTTATATACTATTACGTTATAACGAATAACGTTATGTAGGTTTACGTTATAACTTATAACGTTATATACTATATCACTATAGCGTATAACGTTATGTGGCATTATGATATAGCGTATAACGTTATGTAGCATTACGTCATAACGTATAGAGCTATATACTATTACGTTATAACGTATTACGTTATGTTGCATTACGTTGTAACGTATAACGATACATACTATTACGTTATAACGTATAACGATATGTAGCATTACGTTATAACCTATAACGTTATATACTTTTACCTTATAACCAATAACGTTATGCATCATTACGTTATAACGAATATCGTTATGTACCATTACTTTATAATGTATAACGTTACATACTATTACGTGATAACGTTTAAAGATATATACCATTACTTTATAACGTGTAACGTTATATACCATTACTTTATAATGTATAAAGTTATATTCTTTTACGTTATAACGTATAAAGTTATATACTATTCCTTGTAACGAATAACGTTATGTATCGTTACGTTATAACGGATAACGTTATATACTATTACGTTATAACAAATAATGTTATGTAGCTTTACGATATAACTTATAACCATATATACTATAACACTATAGGTTATAACGTTATGTGGCATTACGACATAGCGTATAACGTTATGCAGCATTACGTTATAACGTATAACGTGACATACTAATAAGTTATAACGTATAACGTTATATACTATTACCTTATAACGAATAACGTTATGTAACATTACGACATAACGTATAGCGTGATATACTATTACGTTATAACGTATAACGTTATGTTGCATTACGTTGTAACGTATAACGTTACATACTATTACGTTATAACGTATAACGTTATATGGTGTTACATTGTAACGTATAACGTTATGTAGCATTACGTTATAACGTATAACGTTATACACTTTTACCTTATGACGAATAACGATATGCATCATTACGTTACAACGAATATCGTTATGTAGCATTACGTTATAACGTATTACGTTATGTAACATTACGTTATAACGTATAACGTTATCTAGCATTACGTTATACCGTATAACGTTATGCAGCATTACGTTATGACGTTTACCGTTATGTAGCACTACGTCATAACGTATAGCATGACATGCTATTACGTTATAACGTATAACGTTATGTGGCATTACTATGTAACGTATAACGTTGTGTAGCATTACGTTATAACGTTTACCGTTATGTAGCATTACGTTATAACGAATATCGTTATGTAGCATTACGTTATAACGTATTATGTTATGTAATATTACGTTATAACGTATAACGTTATCTAGCATTACGTTATAACGTATAACGTTATGTAGCATTACGTTATAACGTATAACGTTATATAGTATAACACTATAGCGTATAACGTTGTGTAGCATTACGTTAGAACGTTTTCCGTTATGTAGCATTACGTTATAACGTATAACGTGACATGCTATTACGTTATAACGTATAACGTAATACGCTATTACGTTATAACGTATAACGTTATGTGGCATTACTATGTAACGTATAACGTTGTGTAGCATTACGTTATAACGTTTACCGTTATATAGAATTACCTTATAACGTATAACGTTATGTAGCATTTCGTTATAACGTATAACGTTATATACTATTACCTTATAACGTATAACGTTATGTAGCATTTCGTTATAACGGATAACGTTATATACTATTACGTTATAACGAATAACGTTATGTAGCATTACGTTATAATGTTTACCGTTATATAGAATTACCTTATAACGTATAACGTTATGTAGCATTACGTTATAACGTATAACGTGACATACTAATACGTTATAACGTATAACGTTATGTTGCATTACGTTGTAACGTATAACGTTACATACTATTACGTTATAACGTATAACGTTATATGGTGTTGCGTTGTAACGTATAACGTTATGTAGCATTACGTTATAACGTATAACGATATGTAGCATTACGTTATAACGTATAACGTTATATACTATTACGTTATAACGGATAATGTTATATAACGTATAACGTTATATACTATTACGTTCTAACGTACAACGTTTTGTAGCATTACGTTATAACCTATAACGTTATATACTTTTACCTTATAACGAATAACGTTATGCATCATTACGTTATATCGAATATCGTTATGTAGCATTACTTTATAACGTATAACGTTACATACTATTACGTGATAACGTTTGAAGTTATATACCATTACTTTATAACGTGTAACGTTATATACCATTGCTTTATAACGTATAACGTTACATACTTTTACGTTACAACGTATAATGTTATATACTATTCCTTGTAACGAATAACGTTATGTATCGTTACGTTATAACGGATAACGTTATATACTATTACGTTATAACGAATAACGTTATGTAGGTTTACGTTATAACGGATAACGTTATATACTATTACGTTATAACGAATAACGTTATGTAGGTTTACGTTATAACGGATAACGTTATATACTATTACGTTATAACGAATAACGTTATGTAGGTTTACGTTATAACTTATAACGTTATATACTATATCACTATAGCGTATAACGTTATGTGGCATTATGATATAGCGTATAACGTTATGTAGCATTACGTTATAACGTATAACGTGACATACTAGTACGGTATAACGTATAACGTTATATACTATTACCTTATAACGAATAACGTTATGTAGCATTACGTCATAACGTATAGCGTGATATACTATTACGTTATAACGTATAACGTTATGTTGCATTACGTTGTAACGTATAACGTTACATACTATTACGTTATAACGTATAACGTTATATGGTGTTACATTCTAACGTATAACGTTATGTAGCATTACGTTATAACGTATAACGTTATACACTTTTACCTTATGACGAATAACGATATGCATCATTACGTTACAACGAATATCGTTATGTAGCATTACGTTATAACGTGTTACGTTATGTAACATTACGTTATAACGTATAACGTTATCTAGCATTACGTTATACCGTATAACGTTATGCAGCATTACGTTATGACATTTACCGTTATGTAGCACTACGTCATAAGGTATAGCATGACATGCTATTACGTTATAACGTATAACGTAATACGCTATTACGTTATAACGTATAACGTTATGTGGCATTACTATGTAACGTATAACGTTGTGTAGCATTACGTTATAACGTTTACCGTTATGTAGCATTACGTTATAACGAATATCGTTATGTAGCATTACGTTATATCGTATTATGTTATGTAACATTACGTTATAACGTATAACGTTATCTAGCATTACGTTATAACGTAGAACGTTATGTAGCATTACGTTATAACGTATAACGTTATGCAGCATTACGTTATGACATTTACCGTTATGTAGCACTACGTCATAAGGTATAGCATGACATGCTATTACGTTATAACGTATAACGTAATACGCTATTACGTTATAACGTATAACGTTATGTGGCATTACTATGTAACGTATAACGTTGTGTAGCATTACGTTATGACGTTTACCGTTATGTAGCACTACGTCATAACGTATAGCATGACATGCTATTACGTTATAACGTAATAGCGTATTACGCTACTACGTAATACGTTACTACGTTATAACGTATAACGTTATGTGGCATTACTATGTAACGTATAACGTTGTGTAGCATTACGTTATAACGTATAACGTTATCTAGCATTACGTTATAACGTATAACGTTATGTAGCATTACGTTATAACGGATAACGTTATATAGTATAACACTATAGCGTATAACGTTGTGTAGCATTACGTTAGAACGTTTTCCGTTATGTAGCATTACGTTATAACGTATAACGTTATGTAGCATTATGTTATAACGTATAACGTATATACAATTATTGCTATATATCGTGTAAAGTTCTATACTAGTACCTTATTACGAATGACGATATGTAGCATTACGCCATAACGGATAAAGTTGTATACTATTACGTTATAATGTATAACGTTATGTAGCATAACGTTAGAACATATAACGTTATATACTATTACGCTATAGTGAATAACGTTATGTGGCATTACGATATAACGTATAACGTTATGTAGCATTACGTTATAACGGATATCGTTATGTTGCATTACGTTATAACTTATAACCATATATACTATAACACTATAGGTTATAACGTTATGTGGCATTACGATATAGCGTCTAACGTTATGTAGCATTACGTTATAACGTATAACGTGACATACTAGTACGTTATAACGTATAACGTTATATACTATTACCTTATAACGAATAACGTTATGTAGCATTACGTCATAACGTATAGCGTGATATACTATTACGTTATAACGTATAACGTTATGTTGCATTACGTTGTAACGTATAACGTTACATACTATTACGTTATAACGTATAACGTTATATGGTGTTACATTGTAACGTATAACGTTATGTAGCATTACGTTATAACGTATAACGTTATACACTTTTACCTTATAACGTATAACGTTATGCATCATTACGTTATATCGAATATCGTTATGTAGCATTACTTTATAACGTATAACGTTACATACTATTACGTGATAACGTTTGAAGTTATATACCATTACTTTATAACGTGTAACGTTATATACCATTACTTTATAACGTATAACGTTATATACTTTTACGTTACAACGTATGAAGTTATATACTATTCCTTGTAACAAATAACGTTATGTATCGTTACGTTATAACGGATAACGTTATATACTATTACGTTATAACGAATAACGTTATGTAGGTTTACGTTATAACTTATAACGTTATATACTATATCACTATAGCGTATAACGATATGTGGCATTATGATATAGCGTATAACGTTATGTAGCATTACGTTATAACGTATAACGTTACATACTAATACGTTATAACGTATAACGTTATATACTATTACCTCGTAACGAATAACGTTATGTAGCATTACGTCATAACGTATAGAGTTATATACTATTACGTTATAACGTATAACGTTATGTTGCATTACGTTGTAACGTATAACGATACATACTATTACGTTATAACGTATAACGTTATATGGTGTTGCGTTGTAACGTATAACGTTACATACTATTACGTTATAACGTATAACGATATGTAGCATTACGTTATAACGTATAACGTTATATACTATTACGTTATAACGGATAATGTTATATAACGTATAACGTTACATACTATTACGTTCTAACGTACAAGGATTTGTAGCATTACGTTATAACCTATAACGTTATATACTTTTACCTTATAACCAATAACGTTATGCATCATTACGTTATAACGAATATCGTTATGTAGCATTACTTTATAACGTATAACGTTACATACTATTACGTGATAACGTTTAAAGTTATATACCATTACTTTATAACGTGTCACGTTATATACCATTACTTTATAATGTATAACGTTATATTCTTTTACGTTATAACGTATAAAGTTATATACTATTCCTTGTAACGAATAACGTTATGTATCGTTACGTTATAACGGATAACGTTATATACTATTACGTTATAACGAATAACGTTATGTAGGTTTACGTTATAACTTATAACGTTATATACTATATCACTGTAGCGTATAACGTTATGTGGCATTATGATATAGCGTATAACGTTATGTAGCATTACGTTATAACGTATAACGTGACATACTAATACGTTATAACGTATAACGTTATATACTATTACCTTGTAACGAATAACGTTATGTAGCATTACGTCATAACGTATAGAGTTATATACTATTACGTTATAACGTATAACGTTATGTTGCATTACGTTGTAACGTATAACGTTACATACTATTACGTTATAACGTATAACGTTATATGGTGTTGCGTTGTAACGTATAACGTTATGTAGCATTACGTTATAACGTATAACGATATGTAGCATTACGTTATAACGTATAACGTTATATACTATTACGTTATAACGGATAATGTTATATAACGTATAACGATATATACTATTACGTTCTAACGTACAACGTTTTGTAGCATTACATTATAACCTATAACGTTATATACTTTTACCTTATAACGAATAACGTTATGCATCATTACGTTATATCGAATATCGTTATGTAGCATTACTTTATAACATATAACGTTACATACTATTACGTGATAACGTTTGAAGTTATATACCATTACTTTATAACGTGTAACGTTATATACCATTGCTTTATAACGTATAACGTTATATACTTTTACGTTACAACGTATAAAGTTATATACTATTCCTTGTAACGAATAACGTTATGTATCGTTACGTTATAACGGATAACGTTATATACTATTACGTTATAACGAATAACGTTATGTAGGTTTACGTTATAACTTATAACGTTATATACTATATCACTATAGCGTATAACGTTATGTGGCATTATGATATAGCGTATAACGTTATGTAGCATTACGTTATAACGTATAACGTGACATACTAATACGTTATAACGTATAACGTTATATACTATTACCTTGTAACGAATAACGTTATGTAGCATTACGTCATAACGTATAGAGTTATATACTATTACGTTATAACGTATAAAGTTATGTTGCATTACGTTGTAACGTATAACGTTACATACTATTACGTTATAACGTATAACGTTATATGGTGTTGCGTTGTAACGTATAACGTTATGTAGCATTACGTTATAACGTATAACGTTATGTAGCATTACGTTATAACGTATAACGTTATGTAGCATTACGTCCTAACGTATAACGTTATGTAGCATTACGTTATAACGTATAACGTTGTGTAGCATTACGCTATAACGTATAACGTTATGTAGCATTACGTTATAACGTATAACGTATATATTATTATAGCTATATATAGTATAATGTTATATACTATTACGTTATAAATTATAACGATATGCTACATAACTACGTTATAACGGATAACGTTATGTAGCATTACGTTATAACGAATATCGTTATGTAGCATTACGTTATAATGTATTACGTTATGTACAATTACGTTATAACGTATAACGTTATGTAGCATTACGTTATAACGGATAACGTTATGTAGCATTTTGTTATAACGTATAACGTTATGTAGCATTACGTTATAACGTATAACGTTATGTAGCATTACGTCCTAACGTATAACGTTATGTAGCATTACGTTATAACGTATAACGTTGTGTAGCATTACGCTATAACGTATAACGTTATGTAGCATTACGTTATAACGTATAACGTATATATTATTATAGCTATATATAGTATAATGTTATATACTATTACGTTATAAATTATAACGATATGCTACATAACTACGTTACAACGGATAACGTTATGTAGCATTACGTTATAACGTATAACGTGACATGCTATTACGTTATAACGAATAACGTAATAGGCTATTACGTTGTAACGTATAACGTTATGTGGCATTACTATATAAGGTATAACGTTGTGTAGCACTACGTCATAACGTATAGCGTTATATACTATTACGTTATAACGTATAACGTTATGTGGCATTACTATATAACGTATAACGTTGTGTAGCATTACGTTCTAACGTATAACGTTATGTAGCATTACGTTATAACGGATAACGTTATATACTATTACCTTATAACGTATAACGTTATGTAGCATTACGTTACAACGTATAACGATATATACTATTACGTTAGAACGTATAACGTTTTATACTATTACGTTATAATGTTTACCGTTATGTAGCATTACGTTACAACGTATAACGATATATACTATTACGTTACAACGTATAAATTTTATACTATTTCGCTATAACGTATAACGTTATGTAGTATTACGTTATAACGTATAACGTATATATTATTATAGCTATATATAGTATAATGTTATATACTATTACGTTATAAATTATAACGTTATGCTACAAACCTACGTTATAACGGATAACGTTATGTAGCATTACGTTACAACGTATAACGTTATATACTATTACCCTATAGCGTATAACGTTATGTAGCACTATGTTATAACGTATAACGTTATGTTGCATTACGATATAACGTATAACGTTACATACTACTACGTTATATCGGATAATGTTATATAACGTATAACGTTATATACTATTACGTTCTAACGTATAACGTTTTATGCTATTACGTTATAACGGATAACGTTATATAACGTATAACGTTATATACTATTACGCTACAGCGTATAACGTTATGTAGCACTATGTTATAACGTATAACGTTATGTTGCATTACGATATAGCGTATAACGTTATGTAGCATTACGTTATAACGTATAACGTGACATACTAATACGTTATAACGTATAACGTTATATACTATTACCTTGTAACGAATAACGTTATGTAGCATTACGTCATAACGTATAGAGTTATATACTATTACGTTATAACGTATAAAGTTATGTTGCATTACGTTGTAACGTATAACGTTACATACTATTACGTTATAACGTATAACGTTATATGGTGTTGCGTTGTAACGTATAACGTTATGTAGCATTACGTTATAACGTATAACGATATGTAGCATTACGTTATAACGTATAACGTTATATACTATTACGTTATAACGGATAACGTTATATAACGTATAACGTTATATACTATTACGTTCTAACGTACAACGTTATGTAGCGTTACGTTATAACGTATAACGTTATATACTTTTACCTTATAACGAATAACGATATGCATCATTACGTTATAACGTATAACGTTATCTAGCATTACGTTATAACGTTTAACGTTATGTAGCATTACGTTATAACGTATAACGTGACATGCTATTACGCTATAGCGTATAACGTTATGTGGCATTACGATATAACGTATATCGTTACATACTATTACGTTATAACGGATAACGTTATATAATGTATAACGATATATACAATTACGTTAAAATGTATAACATTATATACTATTACGTTATAACGTATAACGTTATGTAGCATTATGTTATAACGTATAACGTATATACAATTATTGCTATATATCGTGTAAAGTTCTATACTAGTACCTCATTACGAATGACGATATGTAGCATTACGTCATAACGGATAAAGTTGTATACTATTACGTTATAATGTATAACGTTATGTAGCATAACGTTAGAACATATAACGTTATATACTATTACGCTATAGTGAATAACGTTATGTGGCATTACGATATAACGTATAACGTTATGTAGCATTACGTTATAACGGATAGCGTTATGTTGCATTACGTTGTAACGTATAACGTTACATACTATTATGTTATAACGTATAACGTTATGTAGCATTACGTTATAGCGTATAACGTTATATACTATTACGTCATAACGGATAACTTTATATAACGTATAACGTTATATACTATTACGTTCTAACGTACAACGTTATGTAGCATTACGTTATAGCGTATAACGTTATGTAGCATTACGTTATAACGTATAACGTAATACGCTATTACGTTATAACGTATAACGTTATGTGGCTTTACTATATAACGTATAACGTTGTGTTGCATTACGTTATAACGTTTACCGTTATGTAGCATTACGTTATAACATATAACGTTATGTAGCATTTCGTTATAACGTATAACGTTATATACTATTACCTTATAACGTATAACGTTATGTAGCATTACGTTATAACGGATAACGTAACGTAGCATTACGCTGTAACGAATAGCGTTATGTAGCATTACGTTACATCATATAACGTACATACTATTATAGCTATATATCGTATAATGTTATATACTATTACCTTATAACGAATAACGTTGTATAGCATTACGTTATAGCGGATAACATTATATACTTTTACGTTATAACGTACAACGTTATGTAGCATTACGTTATGACGTATAACGTTATGTAGCATTACGTTATGACGTATAATGTATGTACTATTACAGCTATATATCGTATAAAGTTTCATACTATAATCTTATAAAGAATAACGTAATATATCGTTACGTTATAACGGATAACGATTTATACTATTACGTTATAACGAATAACGTTATATACTATTACGTTATAACGAATAACGTTATGTAGGTTTACGTTATAACTTGTAACGTTATATACCATATCACTATAGCGTATAACGTTATGTGGCATTACGATATAGCGTGTAACGTTATGTAGCATTACGTTATAACGTATAACGTTACACACTATTACGTTATAACGGATAACGTTATATACTGTTACGCTATAACGAATAACGTTATGTAGCATTACGTTACAACGTATAACGATATATACTATTACGTTAGAACGTATAACGTTTTATACTATTACGTTATAATGTTTACCGTTATGTAGCATTACGTTACAACGTATAACGATATATACTATTACGTTACAACGTATAAATTATATACTATTACGCTATAACGTATAACGTTATGTAGTATTACGTTATAAAGTATAACGTTATGTTGCATTACGTTGTAACGTATAACGTTACATACTATTATATACTATAACACTATAGCGTATAACGTTATGTGGCATTACGATATAGCGTATAACGTCATGTTCCATTACGTTATAACGTATAGCGTGACATACTAATACGTTATAACGTATAACGTTATATACTATTACCTTATAACGAATACCGTTATGTAGCATTACGTTATAACGTATAACGTTATATACTATTACGTTCTAACGTACAACGTTATGTAGCGTTACGTTATAACGTATAACGTTATATACTTTTACCTTATAACGAATAACGATATGCATCATTACGTTATAACGAATATCGTTATGTAGCATTACGTTATAACGTATTACGTTATGTACAATTACGTTATAACGTATAACGTTATCTAGCATTACGTTATAACGTATAACGTTATGTAGCATTACGTTATAACGTATAACGTGACATGCTATTACGCTATAGCGTATAAAGTTATGTGGCATTACGATATAACGTATAACGTTACATAATATTAAGTTATAACCGATAACGTTATATAACGTATAACGTAATGTAGAATTACGTTATAACGAATAACGTTATATACAATTACCTTATAACGAATAACGTTATGTAGGTTTACGTTATAACTTATAACGTTATGTACTATATCACTATAGCGTATAACGTTATGTGGCATTACGATATAGCGTATAACGTTATGTAGCATTACGTCCTAACGTATAACGTTATGTAGCATTACGTTATAACGGATAACGTTATGTAGCATTTTGTTATAACGTATAACGTTATGTAGCATTACGTCCTAACGTATAACGTTATGTAGCATTACGTTATAACGTATAACGTTGTGTAGCATTACGTCATAACGTATAACGTTATGTAGCATTACGTTATAACGGATAACGTTATGTAGCATTTTGTTATAACGTATAACGTTATGTAGCATTACGTTACAACGTATAACGATATATACTATTACGTTAGAACGTATAACGTTATATACTTTTACCTTATAACGAATAACGATATGCATCATTACGTTATAACGAATATCGTTATGTAGCATTACGTTATAACGTATTACGTTATGTACAATTACGTTATAACGTATAACGTTATGTAGCATTACGTTATAACGGATAACGTTATGTAGCATTTTGTTATAACGTATAACGTTATGTAGCATTACGTCCTAACGTATAACGTTATGTAGCATTACGTTATAACGTATAACGTTGTGTAGCATTACGTCCTAACGTATAACGTTATGTAGCATTACGTTATAACGGATAACGTTATGTAGCATTTTGTTATAACGTATAACGTTATGTAGCATTACGTCCTAACGTATAACGTTATGTAGCATTACGTTATAACGTATAACGTTGTGTAGCATTACGCTATAACGTATAACGTTATGAAGCATTACGTTATAACGCATAACGTATATATTATTATAGCTATATATAGTATAATGTTATATACTATTACGTTATAAATTATAACGATATGCTACATAACTACGTTATAACGGATAACGTTATGTAGCATTACGTTATAACGTATAACGTGACATGCTATTACGTTATAACGAATAACGTAATACGCTATTACGTTGTAACGTATAACGTTATGTGGCATTACTATATAAGGTATAACGTTGTGTAGCACTACGTCATAACGTATAGCGTTATATACTATTACGTTATAACGTATAACGTTATGTGGCATTACTATATAACGTATAACGTTGTGTAGCATTACGTTCTAACGTATAACGTTATGTAGCATTACGTTATAACGGATAACGTTATATACTATTACCTTATAACGTATAACGTTATGTAGCATTACGTTACAACGTATAACGATATATACTATTACGTTAGAACGTATAACGTTTTATACTATTACGTTATAATGTTTACCGTTATGTAGCATTACGTTACAACGTATAACGATATATACTATTACGTTACAACGTATAAATTTTATACTATTTCGCTATAACGTATAACGTTATGTAGTATTACGTTATAACGTATAACGTATATATTATTATAGCTATATATAGTATAATGTTATATACTATTACGTTATAAATTATAACGTTATGCTACAAACCTACGTTATAACGGATAACGTTATGTAGCATTACGTTACAACGTATAACGTTATATACTATTACCCTATAGCGTATAACGTTATGTAGCACTATGTTATAACGTATAACGTTATGTTGCATTACGATATAACGTATAACGTTACATAGTACTACGTTATATCGGATAATGTTATATAACGTATAACGTTATATACTATTACGTTCTAACGTATAACGTTTTATGCTATTACGTTATAACGGATAACGTTATATAACGTATAACGTTATATACTATTACGCTACAGCGTATAACGTTATGTAGCACTATGTTATAACGTATAACGTTATGTTGCATTACGATATAACGTATAACGTTACATACTACTACGTTATATCGGTAAATGTTATATAACGTATAACGTTATATACTATTACGTTCTAACGTATAAGGTTATGTAGTATTACGTTACAACGTATAACGATATATACTATTACGTTAGAACGTATAACGTTTTATACTGTCACGTTATAACGTTTACCGTTATGTAGCATTACGTTACAACGTATAACGATATATACTATTACGTTATAGCGTATAAATGTTATACTATTAAGTTATAACGTTTACCGTTATGTAGCGTTACGTTATAACGTATAACGTTATGTTGCATTTCGTTATAACGTATAACGTCATATACTATTACCTTATAACGAATAACGTTATGTAGCATTACGTTATAACGGATAACATTGTATAACGTATAACGTTATATACTTTTACGCAATAGCGTATAACGTTATGCAGCATTACGTTATAACGTATAACGTTACATAATAATAAGTTATAACGGATAACGTTATATAACGTATAACGTTATGTAGCATTACGTTATAACGAACAACGTTATATACTATTACCTTATAGCGTATAACGTTAAGTAGGTTTACGTTATAACTTATAACGTTATATACTATATCACTATAGGGTATAACGTTGTGTAGCATTACGTCCTAACGTGTAACGTTATGTAGCATTACGTTATAACGGATAACCTTATGTTGCATTACGTTGTAACGTATAACGTTACATACTATTATGTTATAACGTATAACGTTATATGGTGTTACGTTGTAACGTATAACGTTATGTACCATTACGTTATAACGTATAACGTTATGTAGCATTACGTTACAACGTATAACGTTATATACTATTACGTTAGAACGTATAACGTTTTATACTATTACGTTATAATGTTTACCGTCATGTAGCATTACGTTACGACGTATAACGATATATACTATTACGTTATAACGTATAACGTTATATACTATTACGCTATAACGAATAACGTTATGTAGCATTACGTTATAACGAAAAACGTTATGTAGCATTACGTTATAACCTATAACGTTGCATACTATTTCGTTATAAGGGATGACGTTATGTTGCATTACGTTGTAACGTATAACGTTACATACTATTACGTTATAACGTATAACGTTATATGGTGTTGCGTTGTAACGTATAACGTTATGTAGCATTACGTTATAACGTATAACGATATGTAGCATTACGTTATAACGTATAACGTTATATACTATTACGTTATAACGGATAATGTTATATAACGTATAACGTTATATACTATTACGTTCTAACGTACAACGTTTTGTAGCATTACGTTATAACCTATAACGTTATATACTTTTACCTTATAACGAATAACGTTATGCATCGTTACGTTATATCGAATATCGCTATGTAGCATTACTTTATAACGTATAACGTTACATACTATTACGTGATAACGTTTGAAGTTATATACCATTACTTCATAACGTGTAACGTTATATACCATTACTTTATAACGTATAACGTTATATACTTTTACGTTACAACGTATAAAGTTATATACTATTCCTTGTAACGAATAACGTTATGTATCGTTACGTTATAACGGATAACGTTATATACTATTACGTTATAACGAATAATGTTATGTAGCTTTACGTTATAACTTATAACCATATATACTATAACACTATAGGTTATAACGTTATGTGGCATTACGATATAGCGTCTAACGTTATGTAGCATTACGTTATAACGTATAACGTGACATACTAGTACGTTATAACGTATAACGTTATATACTATTACCTTATAACGAATAACGTTATGTAGCATTACGTCATAACGTATAGCGTGATATACTATTACGTTATAACGTATAACGTTATGTTGCATTACGTTGTAACGTATAACGTTACATACTATTACGTTATAACGTATAACGTTATATGGTGTTACATTGTAACGTATAACGTTATGTAGCATTACGTTATAACGTATAACGTTATGTAGCATTACGTTATAACGTGTAACGTTATATACTATTACGTTATAACGGATAACGTTATATTACCTATAACGTTATATACTATTACGTTCTAACGTACAACCTTATGTAGCATTACGTTATAACGTATAACGTTATACACTTTTACCTTATGACGAATAACGATATGCATCATTACGTTACAACGAATATCGTTATGTAGCATTACGTTATAACGTATTACGTTATGTAACATTACGTTATAACGTATAACGTTATCTAGCATTACGTTATACCGTATAACGTTATGTAGCATTACGTTATGACGTTTACCGTTATGTAGCACTACGTCATAACGTATAGCGTGACATGCTATTACGTTATAACGTATAACGTAATACGCTATTACGTTATAACGTATAACGTTATGTGGCATTACTATGTAACGTATAACGTTGTGTAGCATTACGTTATAACGTTTACCGTTATGTAGCATTACGTTATAACGAATATCGTTATGTAGCATTACGTTATAACGTATTACGTTATGTAACATTAAGTTATAAGGTATAACGTTATCTAGCATTACGTTATAACGTATAACGTTATGTTGCATTACGTTGTAACGTATAACGTTACATACTATTACGTTATAACGTATAACGTTATATGGTGTTACATTGTAACGTATAACGTTATATAGCATTACGTTATAACGCATAACGTTATGTAGCATTACGTTATAACGGATAACGTTATATTACCTATAACGTTATATACTATTACGTTCTAACGTACAACCTTATGTAGTATTACGTTATAACGTATAACGTTATACACTTTTACCTTATGACGAATAACGATATGCATCATTACGTTACAACGAATATCGTTATGTAGCATTACGTTATAACGTATTACGTTATGTAACATTACGTTATAACGTATAACGTTATCTAGCATTACGTTATACCGTATAACGTTATGTAGCATTACGTTATGACGTTTACCGTTATGTAGCACTACGTCATAACGTATAGCGTGACATGCCTTTACGTTATAACGTATAACGTAATACGCTATTACGTTATAACGTATAACGTTATGTGGCATTACTATGTAACGTATAACGTTGTGTAGCATTACGTTATAACGTTTACCGTTATGTAGCATTACGTTATAACGAATATCGTTATGTAGCATTACGTTATAACGTATTATGCTATGTAACATTACGTTATAACGTATAACGTTATCTAGCATTACGTTATAACGTATAACGTTATGTAGCATTACGTTATAACGTATAACGTGACATGCTATTACGTTATAACGTATAACGTAATACGCTATTTCGTTTTAACGTATAACGTTATATACTATTACCTTATAACGTATAACGTTATGTAGCATTATGTTATAAGGGATAACGTTATATACTATTACGTTATAACGAATAACGTTATATAGCATTACGTTATAAGGGATATCGTTATATACTATTACGTTATAACGAATAACGTTATGTAGCATTTCGTCCTAACGTATAACGTTATGTAGCATTACGTTATAACGGATAACGTTATATACTATTACCTTATAACGTATAACGTTATGTAGCATTACGTTATAAGGGATATCGTTATATACTATTACGTTATAACGAATAACGTTATGTAGCATTACGTTATAACGTATAACGTTATATAGTATAACACCATAGCGTATAACGTTGTGTAGCATTACGTTATAACGTTTACCGTTATGTAGCATTACGTTTTAACGTATAACGTGACATGCTATTACGTTATAACGTATAACGTTATGTGGCATTACTATGTAACGTATAACGTTGTGTAGCATTACGTTATAAGGGATAACGTCATATACTGTTACGTTATAACGAATAACGTTATGTAGCATTACGTTATAACGTATAACGTTATATACTATAACACTATAGCGTATAACGTTGTGTAGCATTACGTTATAACGTTTACCGTTATGTAGCACTACGTCATAACG
Source organism: Bombus fervidus (assembly GCF_041682495.2). Lineage (NCBI taxonomy): Eukaryota > Metazoa > Arthropoda > Insecta > Hymenoptera > Apidae > Bombus > Bombus fervidus. The sequence goes on along the minus strand of NC_091528.1, from coordinate 2,697,665 downwards.
TATAGCGTTATATACTATTACGTTATAACGTATAACCGTATGTGGCATCACAATATAACGTATAACGTTGTGTAGCATTACGTCCTAACGTATAACGTTATGTAGCATTACGTTATAACGGATAACGATATATACTATTACCTTATAACGTATAACGTTATGTAGCATTACGTTATAAGGGATAACGTTATATACCATTACGTTATAACGAATAACGTTATGTAGCATTACGTTATAACGTATAACGTTATATACTATAACACTATAGCGTATAACGTTGTGTCGCATTACGTTATAACGTTTACCGTTATGTAGCATTACGTTATAACGAATAACGTCATATACTACTACGTTATAACGAATAACGTTATGTAGGTTTACGTTATAACTTATAACGTTATATACTATATCACTATAGCGTATAACGTTATGTGGCATTACGATATAGCGTATATCGTTATGTAGCATTACGTTATAACGTATAACGTGACATACTAATACGTTATAACGTATAACGTTATATACTATTACCTTGTAACGAATAACGTTATGTAGCATTACGTCATAACGTATAACGTAATACGCTATTACGTTATAACGTATAACGTTATGTGGCATTACTATGTAACGTATAACGTTGTGTAGCATTACGTTATAACGTTTACCGTTATGTAGCATTACGTTATAACGAATATCGTTATGTAGCATTACGTTATAACGTATTATGCTATGTAACATTACGTTATAACGTATAACGTTATCTAGCATTACGTTATACCGTATAACGTTATGTAGCACTACGTTATAACGTATAACGATATGTAGCATTACGTTATAACGTATAACGTTATATACTATTACGTAATAACGGATAATGTTATATAACGTATAACGTTATATACTATTACGTTATAACGGATAATGTTATATAACGTATAACGTTATATACTATTACGTTCTAACGTACAACGTTTTGTAGCATTACGTTATAACCTATAACCTTATATACTTTTACCTTATAACGAATAACGTTATGCATCATTACGTTATATCGAATATCGTTATGTAGCATTACTTTATAACGTATAACGTTACATACTATTACGTGATAACGTTTGAAGTTATATACCATTACTTTATAACGTGTAACGTTATATACCATTACTTTATAACGTATAACGTTATATACTTTTACGGTACAACGTATAAAGTTATATACTATTCCTTGTAACGAATAACGTTATGTATCGTTACGTTATAACGGATAACGTTATATACTATTACGTTATAACGAATAATGTTATGTAGCTTTACGTTATAACTTATAACCATATATACTATAACACTATAGGTTATAACGTTATGTGGCATTACGATATAGCGTCTAACGTTATGTAGCATTACGTTATAACGTATAACGTGACATACTAGTACGTTATAACGTATAACGTTATATACTATTACCTTATAACGAATAACGTTATGTAGCATTACGTCATAACGTATAGCGTGATATACTATTACGTTATATCGTATAACGTTATGTTGCATTACGTTGTAACGTATAACGTTACATACTATTACGTTATAACGAATAACGTTATGTAGCATTACGTCCTAACGTATAACGTTATGTAGCATTACGTTATAACGGATAACGTTCTATACTATTACCTTATAACGTATAACGTTATGTAGCATTACGTTAGAAGGGATATCGTTATATACTATTACGTTATAACGAATAACGTTATGTAGCATTACGTCCTAACGTATAACGTTATGTAGCATTACGTTATAACGAATAACGTTATGTAGCATTACGTTATAACGTATAACGTTATATACTATAACACTATAGCGTATAACGTTGTGTAGCATTACGTTATAACGTTTACCGTTATGTAGCACTACGTCATAACGTATAGCGTTATATACTATTACGTTATAACGTATAACCGTATGTGGCATCACTATATAACGTATAACGTTGTGTAGCATTACGTCCTAACGTATAACGTTATGTAGCATTACGTTATAACGGATAACGATATATACTATTACCTTATAACGTATAACGTTGTGTATCATTACGTTATAACGGATAACGATATATACTATTACCTTATAACGTATAACGTTATGTAGCATTACGTTATAACGGATAACGATATATACTATTACCTTATAACGTATATCGTTATGTAGCATTACGTTACAACGTATAACGTTATATACTATTACCCTATAGCGTATAACGTTATGTAGCACTATGTTATAACGTATAACGTTATGTTGCATTACGATATAACGTATAACGTTTTATACTACTACGTTATATCGGATAATGTTATATAACGTATAACGTTATATACTATTACGTTCTAACGTATAACGTTTTATGCTATTACGTTATAACGGATAACGTTATATAACGTATAACGTTATATACTATTACGCTACAGCGTATAACGTTATGTAGCACTATGTTATAACGTATAACGTTATGTTGCATTACGATATAACGTATAACGTTACATACTACTACGTTATATCGGATAATGTTATATAACGTATAACGTTATATACTATTACGTTCTAACGTATAAGGTTATGTAGTATTACGTTACAACGTATAACGATATATACTATTACGTTAGAACGTATAACGTTTTATACTGTTACGTTATAACGTTTACCGTTATGTAGCATTACGTTACAACGTATAACGATATATACTATTACGTTATAACGTATAAATGTTATACTATTAAGTTATAACGTTTACCGTTATGTAGCGTTACGTTATAACGTATAACGTTATGTTGCATTTCGTTATAACGTATAACGTCATATACTATTACCTTATAACGAATAACGTTATGTAGCATTACGTTATAACGGATAACATTGTATAACGTATAACGTTATATACTTTTACGCTATAGCGTATAACGTTATGCAGCATTACGTTATAACGTATAACGTTACATAATATTAAGTTATAACGGATAACGTTATATAACGTATAACGTTATGTAGCATTACGTTATAACGAATAACGTTATATACTATTACCTTATAGCGAATAACGTTAAGTAGGTTTACGTTATAACTTATAACGTTATATACTATATCACTATAGCGTTTAACGTTGTGTAGCATTACGTCCTAACGTGTAACGTTATGTAGCATTACGTTATAACGGATAACCTTATGTTGCATTACGTTGTAACGTATAACGTTACATACTATTATGTTATAACGTATAACGTTATATGGTGTTACGTTGTAACGTATAACGTTATGTACCATTACGTTATAACGTATAACGTTATGTAGCATTACGTTACAACGTATAACGTTATATACTATTACGTTAGAACGTATAACGTTTTATACTATTACGTTATAATGTTTACCGTCATGTAGCATTACGTTACGACGTATAACGATATATACTATTACGTTATAACGTATAACGTTATATACTATTACGCTATAACGAATAACGTTATGTAGCATTACGTTATAACGAAAAACGTTATGTAGCATTACGTTATAACCTATAACGTTGCATACTATTTCGTTATAAGGGATGACGTTATGTTGCATTACGTTGTAACGTATAACGTTACATACTATTACGTTATAACGTATAACGTTATATGGTGTTACGTTGTAACGTATAACGTTATGTAGCATTACGTTATAACGTATAACGATATGTAGCATTACGTTATAACGTATAACTTTATATACTATTACGTTATAACGGATAATGTTATATAACGTATAACGTTATATACTATTACGTCCTAACGTACAATGTTTTGTAGCATTACGTTATAACCTATAACGTTATATACTTTTACCTTATAACCAATAACGTTATACATCATTACGTTATATCGAATATCGTTATGTAGCATTACTTTATAACATATAACGTTACATACTATTACGTGATAACGTTTAAAGTTATATACCATTACTTTATAACGTGTAAAGTTATATACCATTACTTTATAATGTATAACGTTATATACTTTTACGTTATAACGTATAAAGTTATATACTATTCCTTGTAACGAATAACGTTATGTATCGTTACGTTATAACGTATAACGTTATATACTATTGCCTTATAACGAATAACGTTATGTAGCATTACGTCATAACGTATAGCGTGATATACTATTACGTTATAACGTATAACGTTATGTTGCATTACGTTGTAACGTATAACGTTACATACTATTACGTTATAACGTATAACGTTATATGGTGTTACATTGTAACGTATAACGTTATGTAGCATTACGTTATAACGTATAACGTTATACACTTTTACCTTATGACGAATAACGATATGCATCATTACGTTACAACGAATATCGTTATGTAGCATTACGTTATAACTTATTACGTTATGTAACATTACGTTATAATGTATAACGTTATCTAGCATTACGTTATACCGTATAACGTTATGTAGCATTACGTTATAACGTATAACGATATGTAGCATTACGTTATAACGTATAACGTTATATACTATTACGTTATAACGGATAATGTTATATAACGTATAACGTTATATACTATTACGTTCTAACGTACAACGTTTTGTAGCATTACGTTATAACCTATAACGTTATATACTTTTACCTTATAACGAATAACGTTATGCATCATTACGTTATATCGAATATCGTTATGTAGCATTACTTTATAACGTATAACGTTACATACTATTACGTGATAACGTTTGAAGTTATATACCATTACTTTATAACGTGTAATTTTATATACCATTACTTTATAACGTATAACGTTATATACTTTTGCGGTACAACGTATAAAGTTATATACTATTCCTTGTAACGAATAACGTTATGTATCGTTACGTTATAACGGATAACGTTATATACTCTTACATTATAACGAATAATGTTATGTAGCTTTACGTTATAACTTATAACCATATATACTATAACACTATAGGTTATAACGTTATGTGGCATTACGATATAGCGTCTAACGTTATGTAGCATTACGTTATAACGTATAACGTGACATACTAGTACGTTATAACGTATAACGTTATATACTATTACCTTATAACGAATAACGTTATGTAGCATTACGTCATAACGTATAGCGTGATATACTATTACGTTATAACGTATAACGTTATGTTTCATTACGTTGTAACGTATAACGTTACATACTATTACGTTATAACGTATAACGTTATATGGTGTTACATTGTAACGTATAACGTTATGTAGCATTACGTTATAACGTATAACGTTATACACTTTTACCTTATGACGAATAACGATATGCATCATTACGTTACAACGAATATCGTTATGTAGCATTACGTTATAACTTATTACGTTATGTAACATTACGTTATAACGTATAACGTTATCTAGCATTACGTTATACCGTATAACGTTATGCAGCATTACGTTATGACGTTTACCGTTATGTAGCACTACGTCATAACGTATAGCATGACATGCTATTACGTTATAACGTATAACGTAATACGCTATTACGTTATAACGTATAACGTTATGTGGCATTACTATGTAACGTATAACGTTGTGTAGCATTACGTTATAACGTTTACCGTTATGTAGCATTACGTTATAACGAATATCGTTATGTAGCATTACGTTATAACGTATTATGCTATGTAACATTACGTTATAACGTATAACGTTATCTAGCATTACGTTATAACGTATAACGTTATGTAGCATTACGTTATAACGTATAACGTGACATGCTATTACGTTATAACGTATAACGTAATACGCTATTTCGTTTTAACGTATAACGTTATATACTATTACCTTATAACGTATAACGTTATGTAGCATTATGTTATAAGGGATAACGTTATATACTATTACGTTATAACGAATAACGTTATATAGCATTACGTTATAAGGGATATCGTTATACACTAATACGTTATAACGAATAACGTTATGTAGCATTACGTCCTAACGTACAACGTTGTGTAGCATTACGTTATAACGGATAACGTTATATACTATTACCTTATAACGTATAACGTTATGTAGCATTACGTTATAAGGGATATCGTTATATACTATTACGTTATAACGAATAACGTTATGTAGCATTACGTTATAACGTATAACGTTATATAGTATAACACCATAGCGTATAACGTTGTGTAGCATTACGTTATAACGTTTACCGTTATGTAGCATTACGTTTTAACGTATAACGTGACATGCTATTACGTTATAACGTATAACGTTATGTGGCATTACTATGTAACGTATAACGTTGTGTAGCATTACGTTATAAGGGATAACGTTATATACTGTTACGTTATAACGAATAACGTTATGTAGCATTACGTTATAACGTATAACGTTATATACTATAACACTATAGCGTATAACGTTGTGTAGCATTACGTTATAACGTTTACCGCTATGTAGCACTACGTCATAACGTATAGCGTTATATACTATTACGTTATAACGTATAACCGTATGTGGCATCACTATATAACGTATAACGTTGTGTAGCATTACGTCCTAACGTATAACGTTATGTAGCATTACGTTATAACGGATAACGATATATACTATTACCTTATAACGTATAACGTTATGTAGCATTACGTTATAAGGGATAACGTTATATACCATTACGTTATAACGAATAACGTTATGTAGCATTACGTTATAACGTATAACGTTATATACTATAACACTATAGCGTATAACGTTGTGTAGCATTACGTTATTACGTTTACCGTTATGTAGCATTACGTTCTAACGTATAACGTTATGTAGCATTACGTTATAACGAATAACGTCATATACTATTACGTTATAACGAATAACGTTATGTAGGTTTACGTTATAACTTATAACGTTATATACTATATCACTATAGCGTATAACGTTATGTGGCATTACGATATAGCGTATATCGTTATGTAGCATTACGTTATAACGTATAACGTGACATACTAATACGTTATAACGTATAACGTTATATACTATTACCTTGTAACGAATAACGTTATGTAGCATTACGTCATAACGTATAGCGTGATATACTATTACGTTATAACGTATAACGTTATGTTGCATTACGTTGTAACGTATAACGTTACATACTATTACGTTATAACGTATAACGTTATCTAGCATTACGTTATACCGTATAACGTTATGCAGCATTACGTTATGACGTTTGCCGTTATGTAGCACTATGTCATAACGTATAGCATGACATGCTATTACGTTATAACGTATAACGTAATACGCTATTACGTTATAACGTATAACGTTATGTGGCATTACGATATAGCGTATATCGTTATGTAGCATTACGTTATAACGTATAACGTGACATACTAATACGTTATAACGTATAACGTTATATACTATTACCTGGTAACGAATAACGTTATGTAGCATTACGTCATAACGTATAGAGTTATATACTATTACGTTATAACGTATAACGTTATGTTGCATTACGTTGTAACGTATAACGTTACATACTATTACGTTATAACGTATAACGTTATATGGTGTTGCGTTGTAACGTATAACGTTATATAGCATTACGTTATAACGTATAACGATTTGTAGCATTACGTTATAACGTATAACATTATATACTATTACGTTATAACGGATAATGTTATATAACGTATAACGTTATATACTATTACGTTCTAACGTACAAGGTTTTGTAGCATTACGTTATAACCTATAACGTTATATACTTTTACCTTATAACCAATAACGTTATGCATCATTACGTTATAACGAATATCGTTATGTAGCATTACTTTATAACGTATAACGTTACATACTATTACGTGATAACGTTTAAAGTTATATACCATTACTTTATAACGTGTAACGTTATATACCATTACTTTATAATGTATAACGTTATATACTTTTACGTTATAACGTATAAAGTTATATACTATTCCTTGTAACGAATAACGTTATGTATCGTTACGTTATAACGGATAACGTTATATACTATTACGTTATAACAAATAATGTTATGTAGCTTTACGTTATAACTTATAACCATATATACTATAACACTATAGGTTATAACGTTATGTGGCATTACGACATAGCGTATAACGTTATGCAGCATTACGTTATAACGTATAACGTGACATACTAATACGTTATAACGTATAACGTTATATACTATTACCTTATAACGAATAACGTTATGTAGCATTACGACATAACGTATAGCCTTATATACTATTACGTTATAACTTATAACGTTATGTTGCTTTACGTTGTATCGTATAACGTTACATACTATTACGTTATAACGTATAACGTTATATGCTGTTACGTTGTAACGTATAACGTTATGTAGCATTACGTTATAACGTATAACCTTATGTAGCATTACGTTATAACGTATAACGTTATACACTTTTACCTTATGACGAATAACGATATGCATCATTACGTTACAACGAATATCGTTATGTAGCATTACGTTATAACGTATTACGTTATGTAACATTACGTTATAACGTATAACGTTATCTAGCATTACGTTATACCGTATAACGTTATGTAGCATTACGTTATAACGTATAACCTTATGTAGCATTACGTTATAACGTATAACGTTATACACTTTTACCTTATGACGAATAACGATATGCATCATTACGTTACAACGAATGTCGTTATGTAGCATTACGTTATAACTTATTACGTTATGTAACATTACGTTATAACGTATAACGTTATCTAGCATTACGTTATACCGTATAACGTTATGCAGCATTACGTTATGACGTTTGCCGTTATGTAGCACTATGTCATAACGTATAGCATGACATGCTATTACGTTATAACGTATAACGTAATACGCTATTACGTTATAACGTATAACGTTATGTGGCATTACTATGTAACGTATAACGTTGTGTAGCATTACGTTATAACGTTTACCGTTATGTAGCATTGCGTTATAACGAATATCGTTATGTAGCATTACGTTATAACGTATTATGCTATGTAACATTACGTTATAACGTATAACGTTATCTAGCATTACGTTATAACGTATAACGTTATGTAGCATTACGTTATAACGTATAACGTGACATGCTGTTACGTTATAACGTATAACGTAATACGCTATTTCGTTTTAACGTATAACGTTATATACTATTACCTTATAACGTATAACGTTATGTAGCATTACGTTATAAGGGATAACGTTATATACTGTTACGTTATAACGAATAACGTTATGTAGCATTACGTTATAACGTATAACGTTATATACTATAACACTATAGCGTATAACGTTCTGTAGCATTACGTTATAACGTTTACCGTTATGTAGCACTACGTCATAACGTATAGCGTTATATACTATTACGTTATAACGTATAACCGTATGTGGCATCACTATATAACGTATAACGTTGTGTAGCATTACGTCCTAACGTATAACGTTATGTAGCATTACGTTATAACGGATAACGATATATACTATTACCTTATAACGTATAACGTTATGTAGCATTACGTTATAAGGGATAACGTTATATACCATTACGTTATAACGAATAACGTTATGTAGCATTACGTTATAACGTATAACGTTATATACTATAACACTATAGCGTATAACGTTGTGTAGCATTACGTTATAACGTTTACCGTTATGTAGCATTACGTTCTAACGTATAACGTTATGTAGCATTACGTTATAACGAATAACGTCATATACTATTACGTTATAACGAATAACGTTATGTAGGTTTACGTTATAACTTATAACGTTATATACTATATCACTATAGCGTATAACGTTATGTGGCATTACGATATAGCGTATATCGTTATGTAGCATTACGTTATAACGTATAACGTGACATACTAATACGTTATAACGTATAACGTTATATACTATTACCTTGTAACGAATAACGTTATGTAGCATTACGTCATAACGTATAGCGTGATATACTATTACGTTATAACGTATAACGTTATGTTGCATTACGTTGTAACGTATAACGTTACATACTATTACGTTATAACGTATAACGTTATATGGTGTTACATTGTAACGTATAACGTTATGTAGCATTACGTTATAACGTATAACGTTATACACTTTTACCTTATGACGAATAACGATATGCATCATTACGTTACAACGAATGTCGTTATGTAGCATTACGTTATAACTTATTACGTTATGTAACATTACGTTATAACGTATAACGTTATCTAGCATTACGTTATACCGTATAACGTTATGCAGCATTACGTTATGACGTTTGCCGTTATGTAGCACTATGTCATAACGTATAGCATGACATGCTATTACGTTATAACGTATAACGTAATACGCTATTACGTTATAACGTATAACGTTATGTGGCATTACTATGTAACGTATAACGTTGTGTAGCATTACGTTATAACGTTTACCGTTATGTAGCATTGCGTTATAACGAATATCGTTATGTAGCATTACGTTATAACGTATTATGCTATGTAACATTACGTTATAACGCATAACGTTATCTAGCATTACGTTATAACGTATAACGTTATGTAGCATTACGTTATAACGTATAACGTGACATGCTGTTACGTTATAACGTATAACGTAATACGCTATTTCGTTTTAACGTATAACGTTATATACTATTACCTTATAACGTATAACGTTATGTAGCATTATGTTATAAGGGATAACGTTATATACTATTACGTTATAACGAATAACGTTATATAGCATTACGTTATAAGGGATATCGTTATATACTATTACGTTATAACGAATAACGTTATGTAGCATTACGTCCTAACGTATAACGTTATGTAGCATTACGTTATAACGGATAACGTTATATACTATTACCTTATAACGTATAACGTTATGTAGCATTACGTTATAAGGGATATCGTTATATACTATTACGTTATAACGAATAACGTTATGTAGCATTACGTTATAACGTATAACGTTATATAGTATAACACCATAGCGTATAACGTTGTGTAGCATTACGTTATAACGTTTACCGTTATGTAGCATTACGTTTTAACGTATAACGTGACATGCTATTACGTTATAACGTATAACGTTATGTGGCATTACTATGTAACGTATAACGTTGTGTAGCATTACGTTATAAGGGATAACGTTATATACTGTTACGTTATAACGAATAACGTTATGTAGCATTACGTTATAACGTATAACGTTGTGTAGCATTACGTTATAACGTTTACCGTTATGTAGCACTACGTCATAACGTATAGCGTTATATACTATTACGTTATAACGTATAACCGTATGTGGCATCACTATATAACGTATAACGTTGTGTAGCATTACGTCCTAACGTATAACGTTATGTAGCATTACGTTATAACGGATAACGTTATATACTATTACCTTATAACGTATAACGTTATATAGCATTACGTTATAAGGGATATCGTTATATACTATTACGTTATAACGAATAACGTTATGTAGCATTACGTCCTAACGTATAACGTTATGTAGCATTACGTTATAACGGATAACGTTATATACTATTACCTTATAACGTATAACGTTATGTAGCATTACGTTATAACGAATAACGTCATATACTATTACGTTATAACGAATAACGTTATGTAGCATTACGTTATAACTTATAACGTTATATACTATATCACTATAGCGTATAACGTTATGTGGCATTACGATATAGCGTATATCGTTATGTAGCATTACGTTATAACGTATAACGTGACATACTAATACGTTATAACGTATAACGTTATATACTATTACCTTGTAACGAATAACGTTATGTAGCATTACGTCATAACGTATAGAGTTATATACTATTACGTTATAACGTATAACGTTATGTTGCATTACGTTGTAACGTATAACGTTACATACTATTACGTTATAACGTATAACGTTATATGGTGTTGCGTTGTAACGTATAACGTTATATAGCATTACGTTATAACGTATAACGATTTGTAGCATTACGTTATAACGTATAACATTATATACTATTACGTTATAACGGATAATGTTATATAACGTATAACGTTATATACTATTACGTTCTAACGTACTAGGTTTTGTAGCATTACGTTATAACCTATAACGTTATATACTTTTACCTTATAACCAATAACGTTATGCATCATTACGTTATAACGAATATCGTTATGTAGCATTACTTTATAACGTATAACGTTACATACTATTACGTGATAACGTTTAAAGTTATATACCATTACTTTATAACGTGTAACGTTATATACCATTACTTTATAATGTATAACGTTATATACTTTTACGTTATAACGTATAAAGTTATATACTATTCCTTGTAACGAATAACGTTATGTATCGTTACGTTATAACGGATAACGTTATATACTATTACGTTATAACAAATAATGTTATGTAGCTTTACGTTATAACTTATAACCATATATACTATAACACTATAGGTTATAACGTTATGTGGCATTACGACATAGCGTATAACGTTATGCAGCATTACGTTATAACGTATAACGTGACATACTAATACGTTATAACGTATAACGTTATATACTATTACCTTATAACGAATAACGTTATGTAGCATTACGACATAACGTATAGCCTTATATACTATTACGTTATAACTTATAACGTTATGTTGCTTTACGTTGTATCGTATAACGTTACATACTATTACGTTATAACGTATAACGTTATATGCTGTTACGTTGTAACGTATAACGTTATGTAGCATTACGTTATAACGTATAACCTTATGTAGCATTACGTTATAACGTATAACGTTATACACTTTTACCTTATGACGAATAACGATATGCATCATTACGTTACAACGAATATCGTTATGTAGCATTACGTTATAACGTATTACGTTATGTAACATTACGTTATAACGTATAACGTTATCTAGCATTACGTTATACCGTATAACGTTATGTAGCATTACGTTATAACGTATAACCTTATGTAGCATTACGTTATAACGTATAACGTTATACACTTTTACCTTATGACGAATAACGATATGCATCATTACGTTACAACGAATGTCGTTATGTAGCATTACGTTATAACTTATTACGTTATGTAACATTACGTTATAACGTATAACGTTATCTAGCATTACGTTATACCGTATAACGTTATGCAGCATTACGTTATGACGTTTGCCGTTATGTAGCACTATGTCATAACGTATAGCATGACATGCTATTACGTTATAACGTATAACGTAATACGCTATTACGTTATAACGTATAACGTTATGTGGCATTACTATGTAACGTATAACGTTGTGTAGCATTACGTTATAACGTTTACCGTTATGTAGCATTGCGTTATAACGAATATCGTTATGTAGCATTACGTTATAACGTATTATGCTATGTAACATTACGTTATAACGTATAACGTTATCTAGCATTACGTTATAACGTATAACGTTATGTAGCATTACGTTATAACGTATAACGTGACATGCTGTTACGTTATAACGTATAACGTAATACGCTATTTCGTTTTAACGTATAACGTTATATACTATTACCTTATAACGTATAACGTTATGTAGCATTATGTTATAAGGGATAACGTTATATACTATTACGTTATAACGAATAACGTTATATAGCATTACGTTATAAGGGATATCGTTATATACTATTACGTTATAACGAATAACGTTATGTAGCATTACGTCCTAACGTATAACGTTATGTAGCATTACGTTATAACGGATAACGTTATATACTATTACCTTATAACGTATAACGTTATGTAGCATTACGTTATAAGGGATATCGTTATATACTATTACGTTATAACGAATAACGTTATGTAGCATTACGTTATAACGTATAACGTTATATAGTATAACACCATAGCGTATAACGTTGTGTAGCATTACGTTATAACGTTTACCGTTATGTAGCATTACGTTTTAACGTATAACGTGACATGCTATTACGTTATAACGTATAACGTTATGTGGCATTACTATGTAACGTATAACGTTGTGTAGCATTACGTTATAAGGGATAACGTTATATACTGTTACGTTATAACGAATAACGTTATGTAGCATTACGTTATAACGTATAACGTTGTGTAGCATTACGTTATAACGTTTACCGTTATGTAGCACTACGTCATAACGTATAGCGTTATATACTATTACGTTATAACGTATAACCGTATGTGGCATCACTATATAACGTATAACGTTGTGTAGCATTACGTCCTAACGTATAACGTTATGTAGCATTACGTTATAACGGATAACGTTATATACTATTACCTTATAACGTATAACGTTATATAGCATTACGTTATAAGGGATATCGTTATATACTATTACGTTATAACGAATAACGTTATGTAGCATTACGTCCTAACGTATAACGTTATGTAGCATTACGTTATAACGGATAACGTTATATACTATTACCTTATAACGTATAACGTTATGTAGCATTACGTTATAACGAATAACGTCATATACTATTACGTTATAACGAATAACGTTATGTAGCATTACGTTATAACTTATAACGTTATATACTATATCACTATAGCGTATAACGTTATGTGGCATTACGATATAGCGTATATCGTTATGTAGCATTACGTTATAACGTATAACGTGACATACTAATACGTTATAACGTATAACGTTATATACTATTACCTTGTAACGAATAACGTTATGTAGCATTACGTCATAACGTATAGAGTTATATACTATTACGTTATAACGTATAACGTTATGTTGCATTACGTTGTAACGTATAACGTTACATACTATTACGTTATAACGTATAACGTTATATGGTGTTGCGTTGTAACGTATAACGTTATATAGCATTACGTTATAACGTATAACGATTTGTAGCATTACGTTATAACGTATAACATTATATACTATTACGTTATAACGGATAATGTTATATAACGTATAACGTTATATACTATTACGTTCTAACGTACAAGGTTTTGTAGCATTACGTTATAACCTATAACGTTATATACTTTTACCTTATAACCAATAACGTTATGCATCATTACGTTATAACGAATATCGTTATGTAGCATTACTTTATAACGTATAACGTTACATACTATTACGTGATAACGTTTAAAGTTATATACCATTACTTTATAACGTGTAACGTTATATACCATTACTTTATAATGTATAACGTTATATACTTTTACGTTATAACGTATAAAGTTATATACTATTCCTTGTAACGAATAACGTTATGTATCGTTACGTTATAACGGATAACGTTATATACTATTACGTTATAACAAATAATGTTATGTAGCTTTACGTTATAACTTATAACCATATATACTATAACACTATAGGTTATAACGTTATGTGGCATTACGACATAGCGTATAACGTTATGCAGCATTACGTTATAACGTATAACGTGACATACTAATACGTTATAACGTATAACGTTATATACTATTACCTTATAACGAATAACGTTATGTAGCATTACGACATAACGTATAGCCTTATATACTATTACGTTATAACTTATAACGTTATGTTGCTTTACGTTGTATCGTATAACGTTACATACTATTACGTTATAACGTATAACGTTATATGCTGTTACGTTGTAACGTATAACGTTATGTAGCATTACGTTATAACGTATAACCTTATGTAGCATTACGTTATAACGTATAACGTTATACACTTTTACCTTATGACGAATAACGATATGCATCATTACGTTACAACGAATATCGTTATGTAGCATTACGTTATAACGTATTACGTTATGTAACATTACGTTATAACGTATAACGTTATCTAGCATTACGTTATACCGTATAACGTTATGTAGCATTACGTTATGACGTTTACCGTTATGTAGCACTACGTCATAACGTATAGCGTGACATGCTATTACGTTATAACGTATAACGTAATACGCTATTACGTTATAACGTATAACGTTATGTGGCATTACTATGTAACGTATAACGTTGTGTAGCATTACGTTATAACGTTTACCGTTATGTAGCATTACGTTATAACGAATATCGTTATGTAGCATTACGTTATAACGTATTACGTTATGTAACATTACGTTATAACGTATAACGTTATCTAGCATTACGTTATAACGTATAACGTTATGTAGCATTACGTTATAACTTATAACGTGACATGCTATTACGTTATAACGTATAACGTAATACGCTATTTCGTTTTAACGTATAACGTTATATACTATTACCTTATAACGTATAACGTTATGTAGCATTACGTTATAACGGATAACGTTATATACTATTACGTAATAACGAATAACGTTATGTAGCATTACGTTATAACGGATAACGTTATATACTATTACGTTATAACTAATAACGTTATGTAGCATTACGTTATAACGTATAACGTTATATACTATAACACTATAGCGTATAACGTTGTGTAGCATTACGTTATAACGTTTACCGTTATGTAGCACTACGTCATAACGTATAGCGTTATATACTATTACGTTATAACGTATAAGCGTATGTGGCATCACTATATAACGTATAACGTAGTGTAGCATTACGTCCTAACGTATAACGTTATGTAGCATTACGTTATAACGGATAACGATATATACTATTACCTTATAACGAATAACGTTATGTAGCATTACGTTAAAAGGGATAACGTTATATACCATTACGTTATAACGAATAACGTTATGTAGCATTACGTTATAACGTATAACATTATGTAGCATTACGTTATAACGAATAACGTTATACCCTTTTACCTTATGACGAATAACGATATGCATCATTACGTTACAACGAATATCGTTATGTAGCATTACGTTATAACGTATTACGTTATGTAACATTACGTTATAACGTATAACGTTATCTAGCATTACGTTATACCGTATAACGTTATGTAGCATTACGTTATGACGATTACCTTTATGTAGCACTACGTCATAACGTATAGCGTGACATGCTATTACGTTATAACGTATAACGTAATACGCTACTACGTTATAACGTATAACGTTATGTGGCATTACTATGTAACGTATAAGGTTGTGTAGCATTACGTTATAACGTTTACCGTTATGTAGCATTACGTTACAACGTATTACGAAATTTACTATTACGCTATGACGTATAACGTTATATACTATTACGTTATAACATAATACGTTATATACTATTACGTTATAACGTATAACGTTATGTACTGTTGCGCAATAACGAATAACGTTATATACTATTACCTTATAACGAATAACGTTATGTAGCATTACGTTATAACGTGTAACGTTATATAGTATTACGTTATAAGGTATAACGTTGCATACTATTACGTTATAACTTATACCGTTACATACTATTACGTTTTAAGGTATAACGTTACATACTATTACGTTATAACTTATAACGTTACATACTATTACGTTATTACGAATAACGTTACATACTATTACGTTATAACGTATAACGTTGTGTAGCATTACGTTATAAGGGATAACGTTATATACTATTACGTTATAACGAATAACGTTATGTATCATTACGTTATAACGTATAACGTTATATAGTATAACACTATAGCGTATAACGTTGTGTAGCATTACGTTATAACGTTTACCGTTATGTAGTGTCACACACTCAAGGAATCATCTGATTAGTAAATAAATAGACCGAACACTCTAAAGGCCACACCCGTTGAAACAATGGATTAACGAGACCCCCTCCAAAGGGACTAGATCCTCGGTAGAGCGACCTTCCTAAACGAGCGTAAATACAGTCTATTGTGATACTTCGAACATATCCGTTGTAACCGTTACTCAGTTGGATTTTCTATAATAAATTTGATCTTTGCGTATCAAATTCTATTTTCTTCACCCTATTTGTGAAAAAATCGTTTCATTCGTGCCGCGGCGCGAGGATATCACCTGCGATTTGTTAATTTCGCGATCTTTTGTGCCTCCGACGTGACAGTAGCATTACGTTATAACGTATAACGTGACATGCTATTACGTTATAACGTATAACGTAATACGCTATTACGTTATAACGTTTACCGTTATGTAGCATTACGTTATAATGTATAACGTGACATGCTATTACGTTATAACGTATAACGTTATGTAGCATTTCGTTATAACGTATAACGTTATATACTATTACCTTATAACGTATAACGTTATGTAGCATTACGTTATAACGGATAACGTTATATACTATTACGTAATAACGAATAACGTTATGTAGCATTACGTTATAACGGATAACGTTATATACTATTACGTTATAACTAATAACGTTATGTAGCATTACGTTATAACGTATAACGTTATATACTATAACACTATAGCGTATAACGTTGTGTAGCATTACGTTATAACGTTTACCGTTATGTAGCACTACGTCATAACGTATAGCGTTATATACTATTACGTTATAACGTATAAGCGTATGTGGCATCACTATATAACGTATAACGTTGTGTAGCATTACGTCCTAACGTATAACGTTATGTAGCATTACGTTATAACGGATAACGATATATACTATTACCTTATAACGAATAACGTTATGTAGCATTACGTTAAAAGGGATAACGTTATATACCATTACGTTATAACGAATAACGTTATGTAGCATTACGTTATAACGTATAACATTATGTAGCATTACGTTATAACGAATAACGTTATACCCTTTTACCTTATGACGAATAACGATATGCATCATTACGTTACAACGAATATCGTTATGTAGCATTACGTTATAACGTATTACGTTATGTAACATTACGTTATAACGTATAACGTTATCTAGCATTACGTTATACCGTATAACGTTATGTAGCATTACGTTATGACGATTACCTTTATGTAGCACTACGTCATAACGTATAGCGTGACATGCTATTACGTTATAACGTATAACGTAATACGCTACTACGTTATAACGTATAACGTTATGTGGCATTACTATGTAACGTATAAGGTTGTGTAGCATTACGTTATAACGTTTACCGTTATGTAGCATTACGTTATAACGTATAACGTTATGTGGCATTACTATGTAACGTATAACGTTGTGTAGCATTACGTTATAGCGTTTACCGTTATGTAGCATTACGTTATAACGTATAACGTCATGTAGCATTACGTTATAACGAATAACGTTATATACTATTATCTTACAACGAATAACGTTATGTAGCATTACGTTACAACGTATTACGAAATTTACTATTACGCTATGACGTATAACGTTATATACTATTACGTTATAACATAATACGTTATATACTATTACGTTATAACGTATAACGTTATGTACTGTTGCGCAATAACGAATAACGTTATATACTATTACCTTATAACGAATAACGTTATGTAGCATTACGTTATAACGTGTAACGTTATATACTATTACGTTATAAGGTATAACGTTGCATACTATTACGTTATAACTTATACCGTTACATACTATTACGTTTTAAGGTATAACGTTACATACTATTACGTTATAACTTATAACGTTACATACTATTACGTTATTACGAATAACGTTACATACTATTACGTTATAACGTATAACGTTGTGTAGCATTACGTTATAACGTCTAACGTTATATAATATTACGTTATAACGTATAACGTTATGTGACGATACGTTATAACTTATAGCGCTACATACTATTACGTTATAACGTATAACGGTATATACTATTACGATATAACTTATAGCGTTACACACTATTACGTTATAATGGATAACGTTACTTACTATTACGTTATAGCGAATAACGTTGTGTAGAATTACGTTATAACGTACAACGTTACATACTATTACGTTATAACGAATAACGTTATGTAGCATTACGTTATAACGAATAACGTTATATACTATTACGCTATAGCGTATAATGTTATGTGGCATTACGATATAACGTATAACGTTACATAATATTAAGTTATAACCGATAACGTAATATAACGTATGACGTTATGTAGCATTACGTTATAACGAATAACGTTCTATACTATTACCTTATGACGAATAACGTTATGTAGCATTACTTTATAACGTATAACGTTACATACTATTACGTGATAACGTTTAAAGTTATATACCATTACTTTATAACGTGTAACGTTATATACCATTACTTTATAACGTATAACGTTATATACTTTTACGTTATAACGTATAAAGTTATATACTATTCCTTGTAACGAATAACGTTATGTATCGTTACGTTCTAACGGATAATGTTATATACTATTACGTTATAACGAATAATGTTATGTAGCTTTACGTTACAACTTATAACCATATATGCTATAACACTATAGGTTATAACGTTATGTGGCATTACGATATAGCGTATAACGTTATGTAGCATTACGTCATAACGTATAGCGTTATATACTATTACGTTATAACGTATAACGTTATATTGCTTTACGATGTAACGTATAACGTTACATACTATTACGTTATAACGTATAACGTTATATGGTGTTACGTTGTAACGTATAACGTTATGTAGCATTACGTTATAACGTATAACATTATGTAGCATTACGTTATAACGTATAACGTTATACACTTTTACCTTATGACGAATAACGATATGCATCATTACGTTACAACGAATATCGTTATGTAGCATTACGTTATAACGTATTACGCTATGTAACATTACGTTATAACGTATAACGTTATCTAGCATTACGTTATACCGTATAACGTTATGTAGCATTACGTTATGACGATTACCGTTATGTAGCACTACGTCATAACGTATAGCGTCACATGCTATTACGTTATAACGTATAACGTAATACGCTATTACGTTATAACGTATAACGTTATGTGGCATTACTATGTAACGTATAACGTTGTGTAGCATTACGTTATAACGTTTACCGCTATGTAGCATTACGTTATAACGTATAACGTGACAAGCTATTACGTTATAACGTATAACATTATGTGGCATTACTATGTAACGTATAACGTTGTGTAGCATTACGTTATAACGTTTACCGTTATGTAGCATTACGTTATAACGTATAACGTTATGTGGCATTGCGATATAGCGTATAACTTTATATACTATAACACTATAGCGTATAACGTTGTGTAGCATTACGTTATAACGTTTACCGTTATGTAGCATTACGTTCTAACGCATAACGTTATGTTGCATTACGTTATAACGGATAACGTTATATACTATTACCTTATAACGTAGAACGTTATCTAGCATTACGTTATAAGGGATAATGTTATATACTATTACGTTATTACGAATAACGTTATGTAGCATTACGTTATAACGTGTAACGTTATATACTATTACGTTATAAGGTATAACGTTGCATACTATTACGTTATAACTTATACCGTTACATACTATTACGTTATAAGGTATAACGTTACATACTATTACGTTATAACTTATAACGTTACATCCTATTACGTTATAACGAATAACGTTACATACTATTACGTTATAACGTATAACGTTGTGTAGCATTACGTTATAACGTCTAACGTTATATATTATTACGTTATAACGTATAACGTTATGTGACGATACGTTATAACTAATAGCGTTACATACTATTACGTTATAACGTATAACGGTATATACTATTACGATATAACTTATAGCGTTACATACTATTACGTTATAACGGATAACATTTCATTCTATTACGTTATAGCGAGTAACGTTGTGCACCATTACGTTATAAGTTATAGCGTTACATACTATTACGTTATAACGGATAACATTACATACGATTACGTTATAGCGAATATCGTTGTGTAGCATTACGTTATAACGTACAACGTTACATACTATTGCGTTATAACGAATGACGTCATGTAGCATTACGTTATAACGAATAACGTTATATACTATTATCTTATAACGAATAACGTTATGTAGCATTACGTTACAACGTATTACGAAATTTACTATTACGCTATGACGTATAACGTTATATACTATTACGTTATAACGTAATACGTTACATACTATTACGTTATAACTTATAACGTTACATACTATTGCGTTATAACGAATAACGTTACATACTATTACGTTATAACGTATAACGTTGTGTAGCATTACGTTATAACGTCTAACGTCATATATTATTACGTTATAACGTATAACGTTATGTGACGATACGTTATAACTTATAGCGTTACATACTATTACGTTATAACGTATAACGTTATGTGACGATACGTTATAACTTATAGCGTTACATACTATTACGTTATAACGTATAACGGTATATACTATTACGATATAACTTATAGCGTTACATACTATTACGTTATAACGGATAACATTTCATTCTATTACGTTATAGCGAGTAACGTTGTGCACCATTACGTTATAAGTTATAGCGTTACATTCTATTACGTTACAACGGATAACATTACATACTATTACGTTATAGCGAATAACGTTGTGTAGCATTACGTTATAACGTACAACGTTACATACTATTACGTTATAACGAATAACGTCATGTAGCATTACGTTGTAACGAATAACGTTATATACTATTATCTTACAACGAATAACGTTATGTAGCATTACGTTACAACGTATTACGAAATTTACTATTACGCTATGACGTATAACGTTATATACTATTACGTTATAACGTAATACGTTATATACTATTACGTTACAACGTATAACGTTATGTACTGTTGCGTTATAACGAAAAACGTTATATACTATTACCTTATAACTAATAACGTTATGTAGCATTACGTTATAACGTGTAACGTGATATACTATTACAATATAAGGTATAACGTTGCATTCTATTACGTTATAACTTATACCGTTACATACTATTACGTTTTAAGGTATAACGTTACATACTATTACGTTATAACTTATCACGTTACATACTATTACGTTATTACGAATAACGTTACATACTATTACGTTCTAACGTATAACGTTGTGTAGCATTACGTTATAACGTCTAACGTTATATAATATTACGTTATATCGTATAACGTTACGTGACGATACGTTATAACTTATAGCGTTACATTCTATTACGTTATAATGTATAACGTTATGTAGCTTTACGTTATAGCGTCTAACGTTATATACGATTTGCATATAACGAATAACGTAATGTAGAATTACGCTATAACGTATAACGTTACATAT
The DNA here is from genome assembly GCF_041682495.2 of Bombus fervidus. Lineage (NCBI taxonomy): Eukaryota > Metazoa > Arthropoda > Insecta > Hymenoptera > Apidae > Bombus > Bombus fervidus. The sequence continues at coordinate 2,674,291 of NC_091528.1, read as the reverse complement.
TATTACGTTATAACGTATAACGTAATATACTATTACGTTATATCGTACAACGTTATGTAGTATTACGATATAACGTATACCGTTACATACTATTACGTTATAACGCATAACGTTATATACTATTACTATGTAACGTATAATGTTATATACTATTATGTTATAACGTATAACGGTATGGAGCATTACGTTATAACCTATAATGTTATATACTATTACGCTATAGGGTTTAACGTTATGTAGTATCACGTTATAACGTATAATGTTGTATACTATTACGCTATAGCGTATAACGTTATGTAGAATTACGCTTCACGTATAACGTTACATACTATTACGTTATAACGTATAACGTTATATACTATTAATATGTAACGTATAACGTTATATAATATCACCTTATATCGAATAACGTTATGTAGCATTACGTTATAACGTATAACGTTATATGCTATAACACTATAGCTTATAACGTTATGTGGCATTACGATACAGCGCATAACGTTATGTAGCATTGCGTTACAAGGTATTACAATATTTACTATTACGCTATGACGTATAACGTTATATACTATTACGTTATAACGTACAACGTTATATACTATTACTATGTATCGTATAACGCTATATATTATTACGTTATAGCGTATAGCGTTATATAGCGATATGTTATAAATTATAGCGTTACATACAATTAGGTAATAAAGTATAACGTTATATACTATTACGTTATAACGTATAACGTTATGTAGCATTACATTATAACGTATAACGTTATATACCATTACGTCATAACGTATAACGTTATTTAGCATAACGTTATAACGTATATCGTTATTTGGTATTATGTTGTAACGTATAACGATATATACTATTACGTTATAACGTATAACGTTACATACTATTACGTTATAACGTATAACGTTATATACTATTACGTTATAACGTATAACGTTATGTAGCATTACGTTATAACGTATAACATTATGTACTATTACGCTATAGCGTATAGCGTTATGTAGCGATACGTTATAACGAATAACGTTACATACTATTACGTAATAACGTATAACATTATGTACTATTACGCTATAGCGTATAGCGTTATGTAGCATTACGTTATATCGTATAACGTTATATACTATTACCATGTAACGTATAGAGTTATTTGGTATTACGTTATAACGTATAACGTTACATACTATTACGTTATAACGTATAACGTTATATACTATTAGTATGTATCGTATAACGTTATATGGTATTACGTTATAACGTATAACGTTATGTAGCAATACGTTATAACGTAATACCATATAACGTTACATACTATTACGTAATAACGTATAACGTTATACACTATTACGTTATAACTTATAACGTTATATACTATTACTATGTAACGTATAACGTATAACGTTACATACTATTACGTTATAACGTATAACGTTATATGCTATTACGTTATAACGTATAACGTTATATGCTATTACGTTATATCGTATAACGTTATGTAGCGATACAATATAACGTATAACGTTACATACTATTACGTTATAATGCCTAACGTTATGTAGCATTACGTTATAATGTCAAACGTTATATGCTATTACGTTATAACGTATAACGTTATGTAGCGATACGTTATAATATATAACGTTATATACTATTGCCACGTGACGTATAAAGTTATTTGGCATTACGTTATAACGTATAACGTTATGTAGCATTACGTTATAACGGATAACGTTATATACTATTACGTTATATCGTATAACGTTCTGTAGTGACAAAATATAACGTATAACGTCACATACTATTACGTTATAACGTATAACGTTATATACTATTACGTTATAACGTGTATCGTTATATAGCATTACGTTATATCGTATAACGTTATATACTATTACCATGTAACGTATAGAGTTGTTTGGTATTACGTTATAACGTATAACGTTACATACTATTACGTTATAACGTATAACGTTATATACTATTAGTCTGTATCGTATAACGTTATATGGTATTACGTTATAACGTATAACGTTATGTAGCAATACGTTATAACGTATAACATTACATACTATTACGTTATGACGTATAACGTTATATACTATTACGTTATATCGTATAACGTTCTGTAGTGATAGAATATAACGTATAACGTTATATACTATTACGTTATATCGTATAACGTTATGTAGCGATGCAGTATAACGTATAACGTTACATACTATTACGTTATATCGTATAACGTTATGTAGCGATACAATATAACGTATAAAGTTACATACTACTACGTTATAACGTATAACGTTATGTAGCACTACGTTATAACGTATAACTTTATGTACTATTACGCTATAGCGTATAGCGATATGTAACGATACGTTATAATGTATAACGTTATTTGGTATTATGTTGTAACGTATAACGTTATATACTATTACGTTATAACGTATAACGTTATGTAGCATTACGTTATAACGTATAACATTATGTACTATTACGCTATAGCGTATAGCGTTATGTAGCGATACGTTATAACGAATAACGTTACATACTATTACGTAATAACGTATAACATTATGTACTATTACGCTATAGCGTATAGCGTTATGTAGCGATACGTTATAACGAATAACGTTACATACAATTACGTAATAACGTATAACGTTATATACTATTACGTTATAACGTATAACGTTATGTAGCATTACGTTATATCGTATAACGTTATATACTATTACCATGTAACGTATAGAGTTATTTGGTATTACGTTATAACGTATAACGTTACATACTATTACGTTATAACGTATAACGTTATATACTATTAGTATGTATCGTATAACGTTATATGGTATTACGTTATAACGTATAACGTTATGTAGCAATACGTTATAACGTAATACCATATAACGTTACATACTATTACGCAATAACGTATAACGTTATACACTATTACGATATAACTTATAACGTTATATACTATTACTATGTAACGTATAACGTATAACGTTACATACTATTACGTTATAACGTATAACGTTATATACTATTAGTATGTATCGTATAACGTTATATGGTATTACGTTATAACGTATAACGTTATGTAGCAATACGTTATAACGTAATACCATATAACGTTACATACTATTACGCAATAACGTATAACGTTATACACTATTACGATATAACTTATAACGTTATATACTATTACTATGTAACGTATAACGTATAACGTTACATACTATTACGTTATAACGTATAACGTTACATACTATTACGTTAGAATGCCTAACGTTATGTAGCATTACGTTATAATGTCTAACGTTATATGCTATTACGTTATAACGTATAACGTTATGTAGCGATACGTTATAATATATAACGTTATATACTATTGCCACGTGACGTATAAAGTTATTTGGCATTACGTTATAACGTATAACGTTATGTAGCATTACGTTATAACGGATAACGTTATATACTATTACGTTATATCGTATGACGTTATGTAGCGATACAATATAACGTATAACGTTACATACTATTACGTTATAATGTATAACGTTATGTAGCATTTAGTTATAATGTCTAACGTTATATGCTATTACGTTATAACGTATAACGTTATGTAGCGATAAGTTATAACTTATAGGGTTACATACTATTACGTTATAACGTATAACGTTATGTAGCATTACGTTATATCGTATAACGTTATATACTATTACCATGTAACGTATAGAGTTATTTGGTATTACGTTATAACGTATAACGTTACATACTATTACGTTACAACGTATAACGTTATATACTATTAGTATGTATCGTATAACGTTATATGGTATTATGTTATAACGTATAACGTTATGTAGCAATACGTTATAACGTATAACGTTACATACTATTACGTTATAACGTATAACGTTATGTAGCGATACGTTAGAACTTATAGGGTTACATACTATTACGTTATAACGTATAACGTTATATACTATTACGTTATATCGTATAACGTTATGTAGCGATACAATATAACGTATAACGTTACATACTATTACGTTATAATGCCTAACGTTATGTAGCATTACGTTATAATGTCTAACGTTATATGCTATTACGTTATAACGTATAACGTTATGTAGCGATACGTTATAATATATAACGTTATATACTATTACGTTATAACGTATAACGTTATGTAGCGATATGTTATAACTTATAGGGTTACATACTATTACGTTATAACGTATAACGTTATATACTATTAGTATGTATCGTATAACGTTATATGGTATTACGTTATAACGTATAACGTTATGTAGCAATACGTTATAACGTATAACGTTACATACTATTACGTTATAACGTATAACGTTATATACTATTACGTTATATCGTATAACGTTCTGTAGTGACAAAATATAACGTATAACGTCACATACTATTACGTTATAACGTATAACGTTACATACTATTACGTTATAACGTATAACGTTATGTAGCATTACGTTGTAAAGTCTAACGTTATATGCTATTACGTTATAACGTATAACGTTATGTAGCGATACGTTATAACTTATAGGGTTACATACTATTACGTTATAACGTATAACGTTATATACTATTACGTTATATCGTATAACGTTATGTAGCGATACAATATAACGTATAACGTTACATACTATTACGTTATAATGCCTAACGTTACGTAGCATTACGTTATAATGTCTAACGTTATATGCTACTACGTTATAACGTATAACGTTATGTAGCGATACGTTATAATATATAACGTTATATACTATTACGTTTTAACGTATAACGTTATGCAGCGATACGTTATAACGTATAACGTTACATACTATTACGTTATAACGTATAACGTTACATACTATTACGTTATAACGTATAACGTTATATACTATTACGTTATATCGTATAACGTTCTGTAGTGACAAAATATAACGTATAACGTCACATACTATTACGTTATAACGTATAACGTTACATACCATTACGTTATAACGTATAACGTTATGTAGCATTACGTTGTAAAGTCTAACGTTATATGCTATTACGTTATAACGTATAACGTTATGTAGCGATACGTTATAACTTATAGGGTTACATACTATTACGTTATAACGTATAACGTTATATACTATTACGTTATATCGTATAACGTTATGTAGCGATACAATATAACGTATAACGTTACATACTATTACGTTATAATGTATAACGTTATGTAGCATTACGTTATAATGTCTAACGTTATATGCTATTACGTTATAACGTATAACGTTATGTAGCGATACGTTATAATATATAACGTTATATACTATTGCCACGTGACGTATAAAGTTATTTGGCATTACGTTATAACGTATAACGTTACATACTATTACGTTATAACGTATAACGTTATGTAGCGATACGTTATAACTTATAGGGTTACATACTATTACGTTATAACGTATAACGTTGTATACTATTACGTTATATCGTATAACGTTATGTAGCTATACAATATAACGTATAACGTTACATACTATTACGTTATAATGCCTAACGTTATGTAGCATTACGTTATAATGTCTAACGTTATATGCTATTACGTTATAACGTATAACGTTATGTAGCGATACGTTATAATATATAACGTCATATACTATTACGTTATAACGTATAACGTTATGTAGCGATACGTTATAACTTATAGGGTTACATACCATTATGTTATAACGTATAACGTTATATACTATTACGTTATATCGTATAACGTTATGTAGCGATACAATATAACGTATAACGTTACATACTATTTCGTTATAATGTATAACGTTATGTAGCATTACGTTATAATGTCTAACGTTATATGCTATTACGTTATAACGTATAACGTTATGTAGCGATACGTTATAATATATAACGTTATATACTATTGCCACGTGACGTATAAAGTTATTTGGCATTACGTTATAACGTATAACGTTACATACTATTACGTTATAACGTATAACGTTATATATTATTACGTTATATCGTATAACGTTCTGTAGTGACAAAATATAACTTATAACGTCACATACTATTACGTTATAATGTATAACGTTACACACTATTACGTTATAACGTATAACGTTACATACTATTACGTTATAACGTATAACGTTATGTAGCATTACGTTATAAAGTCTAACGTTATATGCTATTACGTTATAACGTATAATGTTATGTAGCGATACGTTATAACTTATAGGGTGACATACTATTACGTTATAACGTATAACGTTATATACTATTACGTTATATCGTATAACGTTATGTAGCGATACAATATAACGTATAACGTTACATACTATTACGTTATAATGTATAACGTTATGTAGCATTACGTTATAATGTCTAACGTTATATGCTATTACGTTATAACGTATAACGTTATGTAGCGATACGTTATAATATATAACGTTATATACTATTGCCTCGTGACGTATAAAGTTATTTGGCATTACGTTATAACGTATAATGATATATACTATTATGTTATAACGTATAACGTTATGTAGCATTACGTTATAACGTATAACGTTATGTACCATTACGTTATAATGTCTAACGTTATATACTAGTACGTTATAACGTATAACGTTATGTAGAGATACAATATAACTTATAACGTTATATACTATTACTCTATGGCGTTTAACGTTATGTAGTATTACGCTATAACGTATAACGTTACATAGTATTACGTTATAACGTATAATGATATATACTATTATGTTATAACGTATAACGTTATGTAGCATTACGTTATAACGTATAACGTTATATGGTAGTACGTTAAAACGTATAATGCTATATGGTATTACCTTATAACGTATAACGTTATAGAGTATTACCTTATAGCGTATAACGTTATATAGTATTAACTTATAACGTATAACTTTATTTGGTATTACGTTATAACGTATAACATGAGATACTATTACGTTATAACCTATAACGTTATAAGCTATAAACTTATACGTATAACGTTATACAGTATTACCTTATAACGTGTAACGTTATATAGTATTACTTTATAACGTACACATTATATAGTACTACCTCATATCGTATAACGTTATATACTATTACGTCATAACGTATACCAATATGTACCTCTACGCTATAATGTATAACGCTATAGAGTATTACCTTATAATGGATAACAGTATATACTACTACTTTATAACGTATAACGTTATATGGTATTACGTTATAACGTACATCGTTATATATTACTACGTTATAACGTATATCGTTATGTAGCACTATGTTATAACGTATTACGTTGTATGGTATTACGTTATAATGTATTACGTTATATAGTATAACGATATATAATACAATGTTATATTGTATAACGTTGTGTAATATAACGTTATATGGTATTACGTTAAAACGTATTACGTTACGTTGTATGGTATTACGTTATAACGTATTACGTTATATATTATAACGTTAAATGGTACTATTTTATGACGTATTACGTTTTATGGTATTACGGTATAACGCATTACGTTATATGGTATTACGTTATATAGTATTTCGCGATGACGTATAATCTTACTTTGTATTATAACGTTACGTTATAACGTATTACATTTTTAGTACATCGTTATTACGTATTACGTTATATAGTATTTCGCGATGACGTATAATCTTACATTGTATTATGCGTTAACGTATTACGCTATATAGTATTTCCCGAAAAGTTATATCGTTATATGGTATAACGTTATAACGTATTAAATTATACAGTATTTAGTAATACTATAGTAATTGTATATAGTAGTTATATAGTCTTATGTTATAACATTTTCCATTATATGATATTACGGTACAACGTATTATGTAACATAGTATTACGCGATAATGTATAACGGTGTATTGTATTACGTTAGAACGTATTTCGTTGTGTTGTATTACTTTATATAGTATAATGTTATACAGTGTTACGTCATATAGTATAACAATATATGTTATCACGTCATAAGCTATTACACTATACAGTATTACGTTATACAGTATTCCGCTATACAGTATTCCGCTATACAGTATTCCGCGATAACGAATAACGTTATATAGGATTAGGCTGTAACGTTCTGCGTTATATAGTATTGCGATATAACGTATAACGTTATATGCTATTACGTTATAACGTATTACGTTATATAGTGTTACGTTATATTGTATTACGTAATGTATTATTGCGTTATATGGTATTACGTTATATAATATTACGTTATATAATATTACGTTCTATTATATCTCGTTGTATTGTATTAAGATATTTTATATTAATTATCACTTGCCTTCATTCAAACGTGTTCCGCGTTAAACGCGGATAAAGAAATTACGTTTGGTGAATCAGTGTGGTTCAGGCAATACGAAATCTATCGAGCCGAATTTCGGTTCTGATTTCTCTGGTTTTTTATTCAGAAAGTGTCGGCTGGCATTTACTACCTGATAGTTTCTTTATCTACTTTGGAATATCTCTATTCCTCCGAGAACTGTATTGGATGCTTTATCAACTGTTAATGCATATGGTTTCCCTGGGTTCTATTGTACTCGAGTTTCACCTACGATATATTGTTTGAAGGTGATGTGATCAACGGAATTTACTGTGTATCAAAGTATTGCAGTATACTATAAGCTGTAGATGGTGGATTAATTGCTGTAGTATTATTCAGAATATAAATTCGTTACAGTTTTAACTACGAAGCTTTATTGATCCTCTTAACGTAATATATGTTCGATTCGTCAGTGAAAACGAATAATCCTTCTCGATCATTTCAACAGCATTTAATTTGGACCAATCAAAGTTCATGTTTACTACCGTCAACATTCACATCAATAATCGGATAGGTTCTACGAGAGATTTCTATCACATGTAGCAAAGTACAAACAGCTTAGATTTATCTTTTATTGGCACATAAATCCTGTGACATGCGTTGCGTAACGAGGCGTATAATAGAAAGAAAAAGTAACATCATCGCAAGAGCAAATATTTAACCGTAACGATAGAAACACAGAGATATCTATATATTATGTAAAGGAGGAAAATATTCTGCTATATTCTTCTTCTTTGCTGAAAGTACACGACGAAGAAATCTGACAACTTCAGCTACTACTTTTACGATGTTTCAAGCAGACGACAAAAATGGAAAATGGAAATCCCATTGTTCGATGTCGTGCGTTGAAAAATTGATTTCAGATTTCAATTTTTCATAGACACCAGTCACATCTAGGGGAACGGGTCATTATTTATCGATGATGCTGAGGGATATATGAATCCGCATTAGTAGTCTGCCGACAGTATATCGCTGATCCTACGATTCAGTACGACTCATACGGTTTACCGCAATGCTTCAAAATTCTCTCGATAGTAGACTTGTAATCGATGAGACGATGTTCTCTACTCGAACTTGTGGTTTCGGAATACGCCAATTTCTATGGAATATTGATCTGACCATGCGAATAAGCTTCTCCATTCATTGAGGTAGATTGCTAGTTAAAAATATATTCGGTGATCGGGTGTTATTATCATTGGATGTAAGTTGAAGTCTCCTATGAAATAACTACCTCTATGATGACAGCATTTCGTGATACGAAGGAAGATATAATCGAAATTTTGCAGGACTGACAAGAAAAATATTTGCTCCTCTCTTTTAGAATACCGTGCGAATCCTATAAATCTTTGTCCTCCTTTTCTCATTAAATATGAAGACATAGAAATTTGGACAAGTAGACGCCGCTATCTGTTCTACTTTTGAAATCACAAAAGCACAGGAACTTGTGGAATCTATAGACTCCGCGTAAAATTCTTAAATCGATCAAAATTTTAATTTAAGCCACACGAATCCAGACATCGAAACCCCGCGATAAAGTTGCGCCTCCTCAAACATACTAAACGTATTGTTTCTAAGAACTCGGGGAAATCTGTTGCACTATCAATGCGACATTAATATTCAGTGGCTCTGATGCTTATCCAATCGTATATTATATTTCCTCGTCGCGACTGTATAAGGCTAATCTCAGCAACCGCAATAACTCGGCTCGACTGTCTCGTCTGCGGTTAAACCACTTTTGTTCGTGTAGCGAACAATAGACGAAAGCTCGAAGACTGAAGGTTAACCAACACTAATGACGTCTTCCATTCTTCTCTTTCCTTTTTTTTTTTTTTTTTTTTTTTCATACGCGAGTTAGCTTGATTTAAGTGATCAAAGTCTAGCTTAATACTACCAGAGAGTGGTTACATCTCGTGGCCCTCCTTTCCAGAACATTAGTTTCCTTAGGAAATGATTTGACTTTGACAATCAGACGTTTGCCAATCATTAGTCTCTTTCCCGAACGTCGTATCGTTAAACTGCTCGTCTATTGGATTTCCGCATGGATATTACATTGGCTAATGATGCATCGCTCCAGGATACCCAGAGCAATGGAACATGTGTCGTTCTTGTTCAATCATCTATCATTTCAGCGAATGCAAACCAATGATGCGTTGGGGATCTTCCGGATTATGTACAAACAGATTGCCTCTATAGGCTGCGCTAATTATCGTCAAATCACGCATAAATTGAAGTTTTCTTGTAAATTGAACGGTCCATGTATTCCAACTTCATAATCCTTGAACGACGTGCTTTTTTCCAATTTCGATCGGGGAAGGAAAAGCAATATTGAAACTCGAAGTAATCAGGGTACGAGTTTGAATAAAAAAATACGAGTATAGAAGGATAATGCATACGCAAACGTGTAATTTTTAAAGTGTAACCTGAAACGAAGCGACAGTTTCATTATTATGGAATAGAATTTAATACGGTCCTTGTTGACTTGTATTTATAAAATTTCGCTAATATTGTTAATTCGATTACGAGTTCGATTAAGCGAAACAACGACAAGTTCGTTTAAGTTTAATTGATTAATTATTACTTGAATTAAAAGGGCGGAAGAGGTGAAAATGTTTAAAAATCATAAGCGACAAATTGCTATTAATTAAAATTTGTCTTCCGCTGAAGATTAAATAAAGGATCAAAATAAATGTCTGAAATAAAGTATGACAGTCAGTGATGAAACATTAGTTCAAGGATCCGCGCGTCGTTAATCATTGACTTGTATTACTTCATTTGCCAGGAATTCCCTACGAATCATTTTTTTATTATTGGAATTAGAATTTCATCATATATTCTTCGTTCGTCAGTGGCCCTTGGAAAGTGATAAAAAGGAATTCCTCGTGAAATATTAAGCTAGAATTGCGGTGTTATTGCAGAAACCACGGAGAAATGGAACTGTCATTCGTATTTAAGAGTCCATCGCGTTGACTGCAATCATGGAACGTTGGCATGTAATAAATGTACCCCTCAAGTTTTATTCCACCACCTCTTTTGTCAAACCAAACTTGCAACTCAAATTCTGGAATTTACAACGTTTCCTTTGTTAAGAATATCAAATTATTGCCTATCAACATGGTACTTTCACGCTTAGGTACTTACACTTTCGAGTTAAAATGAAATTACATTTCGTCGTGAAATCTGCAGTACCGAGAAACTACATTCATTAAAAATCATTAAAAAATAGATCATCTTAAAATGGATATAAAACAGTCAAAATGAGATAGAAACTTTTTATTCTAAAGTCATAACAAATAATACTGACAAAATTATAGTTATAAATTAATAACTAGACAAATGACTGCGCTAAAACATATATAAAATCTTGATTCTCGTGAATAACAGGATCTGAAAACTACAGGATAAAGGAAGATCTTCGCCTAAAAAAGGTAAACAAGAGAAATGATTACAAAATCCAATTTCTTCTTTGTATTACATGAGCGCCTTTATTGATATATGTACTTTACAATTTGTATCAGGACAATTCTCCACGAAATCTCGAGTGTTCTTAAACTTAGAACTCTTAAAATCTACGACGATCAGCTGGAAAAGAAAGAAAAATCTCATATCGTCGTTTAAGTTACTTTCAAAATGTGTATTTCTCTGCGCGCTTGGCTCGCGGATGGGCAGGGGCTTATCTACCACGATCCGCGAATCTTCAGCGAAGCTTTCTCTGGAAATTACGTAACTTAAAAGTTTTATAATAATTTAAACATCAACATCTTTCTATCAGCCACGTCGTTAAGCTCTTTCGTTCTTTTCTTTTTGGATTCTTCTTTACAGAACAAACGATAAGCTATCTCTTTGTTCTTTAAATCTAGATTAGTAACTATCGTCGAACCTATTCACCACTTAACATTATTATTTATACTCGTACTCTCGTTATTACCTTAAAGCGTTACTATGTACAAAGTTTGTTCACAGTGTAAGCGTAAACTCCGCACGCCATTTACGTCTATATAAAACGCTTATTACCATCAGCATACCGGAAAAAAAAAACATGCTTAATTACGAATACATGGAACATTCGATACGATAGGATTGCTCCAAAAATCAACGTCACGCAATCGACACAGTCATCGAGCTTGTTAATTAGGAAGATTAAAGATACGTCGCTGTTGTAATTGTTTCGCAAAACGGACGTCACGCTTAAACGACACGAATGCACGTTCCAGCTCACATGATAACTATCCTGTGTAACGTCGAATATCGAATACCGGCGATATCCTTTAATTTGGATGTAAAATCGGCGCAATTAGTGCTTGTTACAGAACGACGAATCCGGCGTCGAAATATTTGTGACCTGAAACAGTAATAATACAACAACAAGAAGCAAGGAAATTAACAAAATTTCTACAACTGCGAATATTGTTGAATCTAATAGCAGAGCAATTGATTCTCAAAATAAAAATATGTCCTGCTACTTGTAAATGAACTGCGTGAAAGTTAACTTTGCAAATCTTCTGTCATATACACTAGTAAAAATTGTTACTCCGCGCTCTTCGTTAATTTTTGCATAGGCGATTGCCTTTTACCCCATTGCGCGACGCAGTCCATTCCATTTGGCATAAAAATCATAAAGATATCATAAAGCAATTTAATCTGCATAATGTATCTATTAGCGTGGAATAAGAATCAAAGGAGAGCTGCGAGGACTACGAATATCCAGTACCTTCAGTTTCGATGAGAAAAAGGAAACGATTGTGAAATTTTTAAGCGACCATCTTCGCAGACGTGTTCAGTAAAGTAGTTCGTAAGCGACGACGAAAGTGGGCAGACTCGATGATGGGTACACAGATCGATGACGGGAAAGTGCAAGAAAGACAAGCCAAGAGAGAGGAGAGCTAAAGATACGAAGAAAAAAAAAAGAAAAAAGGAAAGTGGAGGCAAGCGTACGATACGACAGAGATGAGGAGGCAAAAAGAGAATGGCAGCCCTCTTTTACTTGACGAGTGAAGTTTCCACCGGTTTCACAGCTCGGCCTACTTTGGTAAGCCTCCTAACCCAGAATTATAACGTGGAAACATTGCGAGAATTTCGGTCGGATGGTACGAGAACGTCGCGTTATTCGCGGCCTAGCTCTAAACATTTCTTTAATTAATATCGGATGGCAATAGATTTCTGAATGACGTAGGACCATCAACTAAGACACTTTGATAACGTATTTCATATCAATTTCGAAGAAATACGTGTCCGTAAAGACGGATAGGGGAAGAATCGTTTGTGAGGTGTCCAGCGGTTCTTAATCCTAACGAGGGGAGCATCTTTACGATCCTCGTGACAATATGTCATGTTGTCTAGGTTAATTGCCCATGATAAATGTATAAAGTTTTCTATGGATGACATGTTTGCAAGGAATTAATCGGTAAAGTAGTTTAGGAATGGAAAGATTTTTGAATTGTCGGTTATGAAGAAAATGGGAAATACTTTTATTCCAAATTGCCCGTCGAGTAATCCGTTTTAATTATTTTTAGTCGGTCGTCATTTAGAGCTCTCTAATCGTAGTATTTAAAGTTACAGAAGGGATTTGTTAATAGAGATTTTATTTGTCGCGAAACTTTTAATCAAGGACTTCAGGAAAGTAACTTAAATACAGAAACAATGTTACCCGGAAATTGGAAAAGCAAGTTGAAGGTCTTAATCTATTTTTAGGTGTCGTCGATGACTCATTGTATGGGCAACCTAAGTACAAGTACTTTCCATTAAGCGTCACCCTAGTTTTCCCCATTCGACATTAATTCCATGTGAATTCGTGTACTCTTTTTACGATCACGACCACCTCGGTGTGTTCCCTTTCCACCGACTCTATTTGCTCCAAACAAAGACGCTTTCACAGATGAAGTCTCATGATGCTCGGGAAGGAACTATAAGTAATTCGAGACTATTCCACTCTGGAGAGTGAGGCTACCTTTTATCACTCGCTCGTTACGTTTTTGCTAAAGACAGATTTATTTGCATAGAGGAAGAAACATCAAAACAAAAATTCATTAAGCCTTGTTCTTAAAATATTTTCATATAAATTGTTTCAAAAATTTGGAATATATCGAAGCAAAGTTTTTTTTCTATATGATATATTATTTGATATTAATTATTTTAATAAAAAATTAATTTAATATTAATTATTTCTATCATGAAATTGTAGGAAATTATTTTAGTAAAAATTTAATTTAATATTAACTATTTCTATTATGAAATTGTAGGAAATTGTAGAATCGCTTGACACCTTTTGCTTTGTAATTCGCATTCGCAAGCTGAATTCGAGTGATATACGATGCCCATGGAGCTTGACAGCGACATAGGTTGGTAAAACTGATAATACGTAGCTATAAGATAAATCAGTATCTACATAAAGCCAAAGGTGTACAGTAGCAGACTGCATTGATACTAGGAAATGATGTTTGCGTAATACCACAAGTATGTGAATTATAGGCCATTCATTCATCTACGGAAATGTGATTTATCATTGATAAGTACATGCCCACCTCATTAGTATATACACATTCCATTGCTTCTATAATGTAATCGAGTTTCGACATGCTGTCTTGCAAAATCTGGCGTGGAAATAATTTTTCGTTGCGTAAAAACTCGTACAGACCAGTGAACTGTAAAAAACCAATATCGTATTTTCCGTAACATTACTATAACACCACATATACGGATCGAAAAAATATCACAAATGTTCGTTTTCAAGAATTGGAAATATTTTTCATTGGTCATTATAGACCACTTGAATTTTATTTGTTATATTTTATTTTTCCAACAATTTCATATCTAGCCCGTTTTTATAAAATCAAACGCGGTTGTATTATTTATACATCTTGTGAATGTTTTGATTTCCAACGATCAAATTACTTCTACACGTTACGAATTTTGAGGCTGCCAACCGAAAGCTCTCGAAACAGTTCCCCGTAGTAATATTACACCAACTGATTGCGCAACCGTATACAGAAACATTTTCTTACCAGTGCAAGAATGGTCCCATCGAGAGATATTGAGATTGTCCAGTATTTCGAAGAAATTTAAAACAAGAGACAAAAATCTACGTAATCCTATGACTAATCTACTTTGCAATAGTTTCATTATTCGCTAATCTTGTTCCGATCGTCACAAGTGCGCCGTTGTGACTCTATAAAATTCTCTTTGAAAAATTACAAATTGTTCATTTTGACTACTGTGAGTCGAGGAAAGAGTTTGCCTGGATCTTGTTAGCGAATTATACGCGTCATAGAACATATACGCGCATACTCCGTAATATTCTCCGATAATTTAAAGGCATACATAGCAAAATCATGGGCAAAAATGTGCATGCAATATAATTTTCTTCGAGATTTCTTCTGTTTGCAGCTTCCTGTAAGTTTTATAAAATGAAAACGACGTCATTAAGCGAAACATTTATAATCCTTCTCTCTCTCTCTCTCTCTCTCTCTCTCTCTCTCTCTCTCTCTCTCTCTCTCTCTGTATCTATCTATCTATCTATCTATCTATCTATCTATCTATCTATCTATCTATCTATCTATCTATCTATCTATCTATCTATATCTATCTATCTGAATGTTCAGCCAAGTTCCTAGGTTTAATTTATTCGTGTTACGTCACAGGAGAATGAGCATGTAGCTGAACTTATTGATATTGTATGTTAATAGCTAAAAATAGACGGAGTTTTTTTCACAAATAATACGGTCGGGGAAGATTAATGGGAGAGGACTGCAAATTTTTGTAAGCTTCCAGAATTTATTAAGAATAATACGATTAGAAACAGAATATATTTTAGCTTTTTCGTGAAACAAGAGCATAACTTCCGATAAAAAATAAAATAATACACAGATGTTACGACTATCAACGAATATGTTCTACAAATGTGCAACAAAATTTATGAAAAATTTACGTCGCGATTATACTCAAGCAATTTCACGATGAACAGGCTTCTCATTTTTCTTTTTCTTCTTCAATTTTATCAACTGTAAGTTTTATTACATCAAGAAATTTCACTCTAAAAAATGGAACTAGGTAAGAATGAATCTTACGCTGTTCACAAGAATAATGACCAAGGACTAAAATATGATCACGCTTAATCTCTTCTATGTACCTTTCTCTCCTTCGCTTTGTTCTCTGATCTTATTAATGAAAACATCCAATGGATCGAAATTGATTTCAAACCATTTTCCTACGCTGAGTCGTAATACCTGCAATTTAGAAGACAAACGCTCTCCTCGGTTTTCTCCAACATGTCGACAATGCTGCGTGAAATTGGAACAAACTTTCATCATATAAGAGGTATGTGGTGTCTTCAACTGACATTGCGAGGTAAAATCTTAGAAAATACTGCATATCAGATATCAGAAGATATTCTTCGGCATTGTTAAACGCAGGATCTCAAACATTTAGAACGAACTTTGAAACAAATGTTTATAGAAACGCTCCTTTCCTTCTTCAAAAATGAATTCTTTTCCGACACAAAACAGAAGACGACGAAAGTTAGAAATCGACGAAGAACATACAGCCGATTCGCAGCCCAAGAATGCAATGGAACATCCGTAAGTTGGTTTATTATTGCAGTTCCAATCAGCAAATGCTTCGTGGTCGTAATGGAAATAAACCATAAAAAGTAGGACGTTTGTTTTAGAAAACGATTTCGTATTACTGCGTAATATGTTCACTACGTTTTGCACAACGCGGAGATTACACCGTAATTTTCTTTTACGACTTCCATGTTAACGGTGTTTTATAGATGCCATGGAAAAAATTAAACAACGCGAAAGATTGCTGGCACCTGCTGGTTCAGTGTGCAAATCCACGAGGATGAGGAACGTTGTTGTTAAAGCTTCGCCAAGAATTTGGGAATTTAAAGCATCCGTAATATGTTTTTTCCCTTCTCTTCATTAATGCGTTTTACTCGACGCTCTGGACAATGTGGTTCCGAAATGTACCAATGTTATGGAAATCAACAACAAAGGCTACGAAAAACGGGAGAAAGCGCTGACTCACTCGACAAGAAGGAAGTAGAGTATGGGAAATTTATGGAATTAGCGATCTTTTCTCTACCGCTGCCATTTTTTGTTTAAAAGTTTTCAGTGAAAAAGCGTGTTAGAAGTTTGTAGAGTTACAATATTTACGATGATATTCCTAGTTCTAATTTCTACGACGCGCATTATATTACAAAATAGTCGCCAAGCTGATAATAAACTGAATACCAGTGACTGAACAGCAACTTTGATATAAGTTAAGAGATGCACAGGTGAAATTCCTGTAATTACAAAACTCAGAGAGTAAGTCATAAAGCGTTAATTTAATTGCTAGACCGCCTGTTCGTTAGGAAACTTTGGTAAGATGGAATAAAATCGAGATGCGAGATATATAAAGCTAACTGAAAATGAGAACGAAACACATTGCTCCCTAAAACGTTTTTAACATTCTTTCGCTATTAATGAACATAATTTTTAACTCTTTGAAATTAATGAACAGAATTTTCTTTTTTAAAGTAACTATTATAAAATGTTGTGTTACTAATTATAAAAAGTAACATGAAATAAAGTTCTAAATGTTATGGTTTCTATGTCGAATATTAGTACAATAGAACTTCGCTTATCTGGGACAAAATAGTTTATATATTACCAACTACCTATTATTTTTCGTTCATATAATAGGAGCTCGCGTTCAGATGAATTGAACGAATGAATTGAAGCAGCAAAACTTCAGTTAATCGGGCATTAACTAAAATTTCGGTCGGATAAATGCAATTTGTATAAGTAGAGTTCTGTTATGCGACAAAATACGATGGAATTAAACGAGCAAACTCAATCGAGACTAATCGCGTTTGCCATTGATCACTAGTTTGATGGATCGTGTTGACACAAAATTGATGAGCACCGCGAGAAAAGAGAAAATAATACTGGTCAGTTGGTACATAGTTTCATAAACCGCAATCGATACTGTGTACACGTTAACGATATCCTCTAACAATATTGTTCTTTGCACGGAAGCGTAAAAGTAAACTATATGCCATATGTTACTAGTTTACGTCAAACGTAAATAAATCAGTGCATAAAACAAATTGTCAACGCGAAATGGGATTTCTTCCGAACGTACTGACATTTTGTGCTTAATAAAATTTTAATCGTATTATTATACGAGTTTATCACGATTGCAATGAGATGCCGTGAAAACATATCACAGTTTTCGCAGCGCGACACGACGCATCGCATCGCGTTCAAATATCGATCCCATGTTGTATTTTAGATCCTTCCATGCGGGTTTGATTAAAGCGCGTTGTCTATTTAGCTGTGTAATTTCGGCAAAGGCGTGAAGCTCATAAAATTCGAATGACCGCATCGTATAGCTTTATCGACAATTTGAAAGTGCTATAGCAATACACGAATCTCTTTCCGTCTCTCAACGAGAACTTTATCCCTTACTATCGTCTGTGACATATAAACTACGATAGCAGAATAATTCAAATCTCGGATTGGTATATACATACAAACTGCGGATATTTATAAATTCGTCTATTTCGCAATACAAATAAGTAGAATCTAAGTAGAAATTCATTTCTTCCACTAAATATCGATTACTTTCCTTCGGATATTTCACTTTGTATATTTACATTTGATCGAAAATGACTGGAAAGTCAAGATATAACAAGGCTAATATAACAGTTTCTTCTGCTTCATGAACAAAATTCATAAAGTAGGAGTAGAAAAATAGGAGCGAACTCGTAGACAGGGATGTTTGCGCGAAATAAAAGATAGCATATACAAGTAAATGATCAAAATAAATGACTAAACACTCTGTAGGAGGTTCAGGCATTCGAGCAAATGACGTTGAACATTTTCGTGCAAGGTAGGCAAACTATACGATAACAACAATCCAAGGAACGGATACGGTGTAACACAAGCGTCGAGTAGGAATGTTCTATTACGGTTAAAGTTATTTTAAGAAGTAGACGATAAATTTAGAAGATCAACAAATGTAGACAGAGATACGAATATAGAAGTTCCAGTGCCCGACGATGATTTATACGATTTACCTATCTTTAACAACACTGAAAATCACTAATATAACAGGAAAATAACTACGATACAGAGATTTATAACATCTTTCTCGCTTGAAAACTAAAAGTGTAATAAATTCATTCACTTATGTACGTATCTCCAAGTATCTAAGTATTAATCTTTCGAAACGTCATATTAACTAAAATATGTAAATCAGATATTTATATTCGTATCTCTTCTAAATTTCATTTTATTTAAAAACTGTACTTGTATGGGATGACCTAATATTTTATTCAGTTTAAGGCATATCGTTCATCAACCCGGTTTATAGACTAAACTAACCATTCGAATATAACCATTCAAAATAGACGCAAGGTTTTAACGTTTGTATTCGTTTCGAACGTAATATCAACCATAACAGTTGTTTGGAATTATCTAAATGTTGGTCCGACATTCCACGAGGTTCCGCAATTATTTAGCCGAAAACGAAGCGGTTGAGAGGCATAGTAGCTAGCTATAGTCATTTGTCGGGGGCGGGGCGAGGGGGCAGGATTATAGAACAAGCCAGTTATCTGTGGTAGTCGAAGCGCGGCGATGGATAGATCCATAACACGGCGAGTTTATGTTTCGCAGCAACAACCTTCAAACTTCATCGGAATAAAAATGCACGAACGAAGAACGAGAGGATGCATGGACGAAAAAACTAAGCCGGATTTCCACGTTAATTTGTCGAAACTGTGATATGCTTGGTGAATCGTTCCACGCAAAGCTATCACAGACCGACGTTATTCAGTCATAAACGTAATAATAGCTGTAGATCGCAGAGAAAAATCGTGCTTGTGCTTACGGTTCCAAGCAGGACTATGATTTACGACATGTGCTCTGTTGAATTCGTTGATTTCGATCCGGAATCACGATATAATGTTCCGATTATGTAGAGAGAAGATATAACAGACTAGAATAGACGATAAGCTTGTATTCCATTTTAACACAATCAACGGAGTTTCAAAATTTCGAAGAATGGTTGATTGTTAATTTCACGTTTTCTTCTGCCACGATACACGATTATCAGTTTTTCCGATACAACATTTTTATATTAAATTCTCCTTCGTCCCTGTTAAAAGATAAACTTGAACAATACACAGTAGATGGAAAGAATCTGCTTCTCCGGAAGGGAAGTAATGTCTTTGATCGAGAGCGGCGAGATTTAATGGATTAAGAAATCCCTTCATTTCCTCATTTCATTTTCATCTTCCCTAAATCTCATTTGCGACAAAGGAAAAGACTCGCTTTAAAACTGAAGGGATTAAATGTGCCGTGTATTAAAGCTTTACAAGTTCGCGCTATCGCTGACAATTCTTAAACCCTTAAACAAGACGAGACAAATCAGCGGACGGAATAACATTTCGATGGGTAAATTTATGGGTAAACAAATTTATGCGTTTATGTATTGCGGTACGATATCCAGCATATTCAAAGTGTTTTATCAACGCGTGAGTCGCGATGTCCTACGAAAAGTTGCGCGACACGATAAAAGTTTGTCTACTTTCGCACTTCTCAAGAGGAAATCAGCGAAAATAAGGCAACGCATACATATTTCCCTATGGTGTCACGCAACAATATTTACAGCCAAATTCATGCCATCTTACCACTTTCTGTGACAAATTTCTCCCAAGCAGCTAAAAATACTGATAGTACGTCCCGAATGTCGCCATGCAACTTGACTCCAGTGATTCCGCCTCTTTCGGATTTCAAAGTGAAACAGTATTTTATAGACTAAATAGCGCTCGTAGATTTCGAGAATGTCAAGAAATTTAGAAGAGCCAACACGTTACCTTACCAAACAAGTTTAAATTGAAAAAGTATTCTATCGTAGGACGCGTGTTTTAAAGTCTCTTTCGGCGTTATTTTACGAGATATCTTGACGAGACTTTTCGCCTGTTTTTACACATACGTTCGTCCGTATTGCGGTAACATACACAAATTATTTTGGAGAGAAATAATCAGAATTGGGAGCAGTATAAATCCTGGAACGTACTCGTTTAGAAGAAGAGACGTAGAATGCAGAATACATTCTTAAATAAAAATCTTCGAAAGACAATTTGCGAAGATCACTGAGACGTCTCGATAACGCGGTACAATTACAAGATCCTTCGATATAATATTGCTTGAGCGGAGCTCTGAAATTTGTTTCACAGATAAGTAAATCGAGTTGGTGCCGTAATCGTGGAAATAACTCGAGAGAAATTAAAGTGGCCGAGGATCTGATGTCGTCTACTCCGAGCCGTCTATTTATTTCTCCTTTCGTTCGCTCCGTTTCTTTTTTTCTTTCTCCTTCATTTCTTTTCTTAACTCGATCTCTCTTTGTCGACTTCGTCGACTGCATTTTGCTCGAACATGAAAGGGAAACAGTCGCTACCTATTCGGTAGAAATATTCAAACAGTCGATGAAACCAGCGAAATGCGAATAATTCGTGCGATTAAACGGAAGTTACCGTCGTCTCAGTACTCAGATTTCTAACCACGAAATATGTTTCAAAGGCTGATAATTTTGAAAATATGATGAAACATCACGACTTCGATCAGTCGTTTAATAAATCGAAGATTTTGCCGCTTTTCCACTAAACGTCTTATTTCAACGTATAATATATTTTTACGAATGTTATGGTTTGCAGTGATATTAACACTCTGAAAATCCTATATATGGCTTATACTCTTTCTAACTTTACCCTAATTTACGAAACTATATATATTCTAACATATATAGCCTCGTAAATTATAATAATATAAACCGATTCTGCTTATTCCGGTGTGATCCTCGTGCGATTGAGTAGATGGCGAACCAACTCTCGTAGATGTGATTTCGTTGATTCCCGAAATTCTGTACGGCATTGTCTAAAAATTTGCACGTTGTGTCTTTGGAAGAAGGACTTATACCCAGTGCTGTGTAAGAGTGTGCGTCGAAGCGATGGAACGAACACTCCTGTGAAATGTTCGAATGGGTCCGAGTTATGTCGCAAGAACCGCTAGGCTAATCGTGAGCATGAGCGTTTCGAAACGCCAAGGTTTATGATAAGGTCGCGGCTATTGAGCTATGGAAAGTTACTGCGGAGAAGTTAAAAATACATGCTACTACAAATCCGTTAAATTACTCGCCATCTAGTACCATCTGAGTACTGTCACTGAGTAGCGCTAAAAATGTATTTCTCAAAAATAGTGGCTGTTCTTGACCGTAACACAAACCTGGCCTAATACAACCCTCGACACATTGCGTTATAACACTCGATAGTTACCTTGCTACATAAATAAAAATAGATGAAGAATTTGTTGATAAGATAGTAAAAAATTGGGTAACCCAACGCTTATTTTTGACAAAACGTAATTTAATTTAAAAATTGCGAACTTTATTTTATACGTATAGTTTCTAAATATTATAAGTTATATAAATAAATGAGTAGTGGGGTATATTTGTAGCAACTGACTTTCCCGTCTAAAAGATATATAATAGAGAATAATGAACTGAAAATGGTCAAAAGATAATTTGAACGAAAGGAACTGCGGGCACAAAACAGATAAGAGACGAATGGGTGGATTCTCCCGCGTTCCTTTCGTGAAAAGTCCAAGATACCGGCGAACAGCACTTCTAAAATTAGTACCATTCTTCCCTCCACTCCTCACACCCGGTTTTATCCCTCTTCGCCAGGGCTTATTATCTGTTACTCGTGGATTCAAAAGTAGAATTGCAGAGAGTTGACCTGGTATTCTGCAACGTACCTTTCAACCATCTATGAGAACCGACACTTTCTAACTTTCCCATTCTGTTCATTCCACACGATCAATCAAACGCAATTGATAAGCTTTGATAAAGGAATAACGATATTGCTTCCACCACTGTATTCCATTCGACCAATATTTCTTAGGTGTAAGTGATATATGAGCCGTATTAGTATCGAGGCTTGAAAGGAATCGATTTAGGCTTCGGAAATCAAGAAATTAGGTATTCATAATATGCGGACGCGTTCGATAAATCTTTCTAGATGACACGTTTCCTATAATCGGTTTCGTTTTGCTTTGAACATTTCAAAATGATCTATGACGCGAAATTTCCATTTTACCATTTTCTTTCTTTCTTTCCACTTTCTTCGAGGAGAATACATCCGAGACGATATCGTGCGCAGACATATTGTAGCAAACAGAATACATAATGATTCTGAGAAGGAAAATATTTCGACCTAGGTAAAAATTCTGCGTTATTTAAAGTGACGTTTTACGTGTTGCAACCTAAGACGAAGAAAATCTACTTTTCAAATATTAAATGTCAGGACGCCTGATGAAAAATTGATAAAGAAAAGCTGCGAGGTAAAACTTCTGAAAAAATACTCGAAAAAATCACGAAAGGTAAGTCATGTGAAAAATTAATTCAAGCAACGATAGCAGCAACTTTTCGAGCATAATCGGGTTAACAATCTTTCCATGCTAAACTTTTCATCACCGTAAAAGTCATTTTGTATCGTTCCATCTTTGTATTTCATTTCCGTCTACTCTTTCTTCTTTACTCGTTGGGTTACTCCGTCCTACCTATCTGACGAAACGTAAATATTTTCCTCCATCCTCCGCCACAAGACAAGATTGTATAATAGAAAAATTTTCCCGTTGAAAACAAGGAAGGGGAATTCGATTCGATTCTGTTACATCACACGAATGTTTTGATACGGGTTGGATATAGCGAAATCTCCACAGGTGGATGTAACAAATTGGAATAGAAATATCATTCAACAAACCAACTTATTACCCATTTATTTACATTCTACAGACCTTTCCGTCACCGATCTTCCGATCATTTTTAAATATTTCACGATGATAAATGATACGTACGTATTAGGTACATGTATCTCATAAAACTTCTGTTGAAGGATATAGCATAGTTATAAAAAAGGATACGTTATAATAATAGTTACAAGGAATAAAAAATATTATAAAATGTCCCATAAAATATTGATTTATTTTCTATCGATTTATTTTTCTGTCATTTTTTTCTAAATACTTCACGACATGAAATTTCAATAGAAGGGAGAAAAGCTTCAAATTCGTTGATTCGCGTTACTATAGAATATAGAATTTAATTAGCTTGTACACAAAACTTCATCGTTTTCGAAGTCTTAGTAATGTCCTCTATACGTATTTAGTATACCATCCACTGCTAACTATACCACTAACGCCTACATCGATCTTCTTTGAAAAACGAAGAGGTATTGATTTTAGCCTAATAGTTTCGAAAGAAACCTCATAAAACACGTGGCAAAGTTTTGAAAGTGGTGTATAAAGGAACATTGAAGGAACCTTGTAGGTACATTAACTTCTTAATGAACATATAAAACAAAAAAATGTGCTTCGTTCGCGTTAATTTGTCCAGAACGATAGTTGTTAGAGTATACAATGTGTCGAATGCCTCGTGTCCAATTTTTCATTTGCTTTACTAACAGAATAATAGAGACAGGCTCCTTGAGAATACAATGTAACAGCAAAAACATGCGCGTTTGCAAACATTTATTCGTGAAGTTTGCGACGGAAGAAATCTCTATCCCCGACAGATACTTCAGTGAATTGATCGAACGTCTGCCAGTCCTCGAAAGTATGATCGAAAATACTTGGAAAAGTACATAACTCCCCTACAGACGTTTTGGGAGGATTTTACGAGAAAATTTTAGGCTACGAATAAAACGTTGTCGGTATTTTAAAACAATCACTTTTCAATTCACGCGATTCTAGCGAAATCTAATTTCGAGTGTCTGTACTTATCCTGATTTATAGCAAGGATTCGTTGCTTTCTAGCCGCTTTGGTAAACGCAATCTGATTTTCCAGCCGTTTCCACTTTCCGCCCGAAGAATTTCCTACCACTTTATCTGCAGTCCGCGGTACAAATATTTGAAAACTCCTATTTAAGGACAGTATTGCGTGGTTTTTACCGGATGGGGAGGAAAAATGCGTATCTCCGGTGAAATCCGATTTTCCAGAAGGAATACGTTCGAAAGTACATCGCATCTCCGATCTTACGTATTCCTATCTGATATTATCCTCTGATAAGCTCTTCCTATCCTACTCTTACAACTTTTAGAAAATATCTGTCAGTGTAAACATCTTGTAATAAAATGTTGGATATTGCGGTTAGCACAACCATTGAATTTCAAGTTAATTTTATGATAATAAACGCGACAAAAATTAGTAAAAGAACTTATTTCATGTAATTAACAAGGAAAAGGGGACGTGGTTGAAGGTTAATAATGAATGTAGCAATGAAAGATTTCTCAATAAACGCTATTTTTTTCTTCATTTTTATGACTAATCTTATTTCCATATCTCCTCGTCCGGCCAGTATGCGGATCACGTTCTAATTATCGCTTTAAAGACGTTAATTGAGTCAGCACAATTTGGCGTTTCCTCCTTTTCGATGAAAGTTAGCTGCGCCATAAACGACTTCGTGTGGTCTAATGAAAAAAGTTCTTCCAATCTCCTCAATTCGGAAAAGCTGCATTAGCATTGATAACGATAGGCATCGAACATTCCACGAATACGTATTCGCTTTATTCCCTTACAAACTCTTTCAAATGCTCTGAATATTATACGAAGAATTTTTACGAGCGCAATTGAAAATTTCATAAATTCGTAAGTTCTGCTAACGCAAATAATTACAACAACGATATCAAATTTATCAATTTCAGAATCATGGAAATGGTAACGATTTATACAAAAATGTGAATAACCGAGGATGAAACGTTCAGCCCAATCCTCTCATACTGCTTTATTTGGTGTTTCACAAACGAAAACCAGTGTGCGACCCGATATTCCTACATAAGTGACGCTCGTCTTACGATCAACGAATTATACGGACGTCTTCCTGATGCAAACAGGGAAAATACGCTGACTCAGACTTAAGTCAGCGGGAATTCTACAACGAGAATGAACGATCTCTAACGTCGGTAAAAGGCAGTAAGAGCAACGTACAAATGGATATAACACGAGCACTATTTGTCGAATAAGAAGACTGTCGTTCAGGCGTTCTACAAACGTTCTCGGATGTCGTTGGGGAACGTTAACGCCTCAGCCAATCCCTACCCTCGCAATTTCATCCTCCTATATACCGCGTGCCCTTCCTTTATCCTGCAAAACCTTCGGGAGCAGTTCGCTCTGTGGATGTCGCGCACGCTTCTGTGATTTATCATCCGATACCTATTCCACAGCCTCCAGTCATTCAAGCCTCTACAATGTAAGTTATGTCGTGCAGTATTGTTAAGGATAAAGATTGTAAGCGGACGAGGTTGAGAGTAAGTGAAAAGAAATGAGAAACAAGTCGTTTGAGTTTATTTCTTCTGGATGATTGGCGGGGTGAAACAAAGCTTTCGCGTTTTGCTAAGTCCCGACGGGTCGATTGAAGCTTCCACCACTTGTAACTTCGCGGGAATTTTCTACAGAAATCGATATTAAGAAGAAACTTCGGCTGGCGAAACAGAGAAAAACAGTGAAAATATATTCTTCGGTGTTTGTTTTATTTATCGAGGGTATGTCTCGCAATGTGCTTTGTATCCGTAACACGCGAAATGAAAACATTTTCCCTACTGCTGAATATCTCTATGAAATGTTCTATATGAGCCGCAAGAGACGAATAAGAAGACAGGAAGAGAATAGCAGAGGGAGAATGAAGAAACTAGTTCACCGGACTTTATTTTTCGGATATTGAAGCGGAATGTTTGCAATGAATTTTGATGTGCACGACGTGTATTATGTATAATAGAAAGTAGTAAAACTGTGAGACCTAACATACAAATAATATCACAATCTGCAACTATGATAAAAGTAACGCCCAAATTCAAACAATGCTCCGTAACAAAATGTAACTTGTGTATTTGATTGCAAGTTCTAATCACGCGTTTCATCCGAGATACATTTTGGGTAAAATAAACAGAAAAGTAGGCTGCGAGGCCAGTGTAACCTAGACATCCTATGAGCACAGTAGTCTCGATGGCCTTGCATTTTCAACTTGAAGATGTACGCCTACAGCGATACAATATGCGCCGGGTGTTTTCAAAGCCTCTGACTCGTCCATAAAACAAAAGAAGCTCTCCGGAAGGTCGAAAAGGTACTAAGGTAAAAGATGTGTTTCACTTTCTCACTATTATAAGGAGCTAATTGCCTACGAAGTAATTAATTCTATCGTGCAATTTTAAACGAGAATAGGAGAAACGTGAAAAGAGAAGCGCGCGCTTATGCGCGTTATAGTTTAAAAACCGGTTATTTGTTCAAGAGTTTAACTCCACTTAGAATTTTATTCGCAGTTTTAATTGTTAAGCAAATTTCTACAAACGTGGATCCTACTGCGAAGTAAAGCGTGAAGAGCTATATGGCGTTTTCTAATTTCGGAGCAAATATCGAAACTATTGAAATTGAATTACCACTTTATCTAGGAACTAAGAAGTCGACAAGAACCAAAAAGCGTTAGTAAAGCAAATCGGTTCTCTAATCAGTTTTGAAAAATTAATTAGAGAAAATTGTTGATTATTAATTTTGAGAAACTAGTTAGAGAATTAATCTTTCAACAAACTTTATTATTAATTTTCAATGTCTGTTGAATTAAAAATCTTCAAGTAATTAAGATAGATAGTACGAAACATTAAATAAGCATTCCTCATTTTTTAACCATAACAGCAAAAGCTCCTTAATATAGCATGTAAAATAAAGTTAAGCGAGGAAAATCTTGGAACAAACAACGTTGAAAAAATAAAACTCACCTAAAGGATGTCACCAGTACTGGCAGCTCTCGTAGTCTTCGTCAATGGTCCCAGTTGTCTGGTTTGATCTGGTCGAGGTCTGCAGTAAATAATTTTTCGAAAAGCTTTCCGAAAGCTGTCACTGAGGAAAGCGTAAAGAATAGGATTGACGCAGCTGTTCGTATACGCCAGAATATGACTCGCTATTTGCACCATTATTGTCGCTGATGTCAATCGGTACACATCCAATGCTTTTGTCACTAGGATTACCTTTTGTAAAAAAAAACAAAACACGCAAAAGATATTATTATAATCCTCAAGCGTGGAGAGTTTGGATTATTGCAAACTTATTTCGGATTAAATATGCTCGCTCGTAGCGGAAGGGTGAAATTTTCCATGGAAATGCAGCAACAAATCTGTTTTACAACGGACGATTGACG
The DNA here is from genome assembly GCF_041682495.2 of Bombus fervidus. Classification (NCBI taxonomy): domain Eukaryota; kingdom Metazoa; phylum Arthropoda; class Insecta; order Hymenoptera; family Apidae; genus Bombus; species Bombus fervidus. The sequence continues at coordinate 2,645,647 of NC_091528.1, read as the reverse complement.
ATCACTCGTGTAAATATGTATTAACTGCGTATCACAGAAAGTACACCGATGGCAGTTCATTTCCGTAATGGCAATATTGCCACTAAAAGTGCCGAACAGACCGATAATAAATAGTCTATCAACTTTTGGCTGAATTTTAACTCACTGATCCCGCGTCCTACTTAAAAAGAACCAAAGTAAAGGCATTATGCGAATATTGTCAAAGAAATATACGTTTAATACTTGAACAGATAAAAATGTACAATCTCTGTGATATGAATTCAGCAGCTAAGTTAATAAGAGTCAATAAAAAACATTTGTATAATCTATGAAAACAATATTTCTCGTTCATCGAATAAAAATCGTATAAACTCTTTGTTCTGGCTGCTGCAACATATCGGCGTATTTCTGTTGCATTTCGATGCATAGCTGATACATTTTCAACGGAGAATATTTTACACAGGAAGCTCAATAAACGCAGTATATCCGATATATATTTAGCGCCATGAGAAATACATAAAACATTCATTATGAAATAGGAGACAAGCAAAACATACATGAAAAATCATTGTGTTCCATTTCGAAACGCGAAAGAACAGAACATCGTACTGGTCTTAATAGTCTTGATATAGAACTGGGTGGCTGAACATATTTTTGCGGTTCCATAGAATTGTTTCGCTCGCTATTTTCAATTCGCAACATCCTACGATGAATATGTGAACATGCAACCATTATTCTTTTTGAACCACCGTTACGATTCATGAATCTTTCTGTTTCATTGAATTTAGAGAAATTTCGTAAAAAATCGATAAATTTCTATGGACTGTGCCATGTTTTAAATGTAACGATATCATTCGTGTAATTTAACTATCTCACAAAGCCAGAATTAAAAAATTAGTAACATTATTGACCGACCGATCAACCTCATACCGATATTCCATATTGGCCACGAAATACAGCGAATTACCGAATTTCACCGCACAATTTCCTTTCACGATTTATCTTCCATCTCAATTAGCGCCAATGGCGTATCAGTTAATTACATCTTGCTCTTCTTGCTCTTCTTGCTCATAAATTTTTTCCGTCAAAAGTCAAGCTCCGCAATTGCCGTTTAATTCTCTCGCCGCTGTTTTCGATTAATATCACGGCGAATTACACGATACGAAAACCGTGATCTTTCGGATAGATCATTGCACGATAGCCCCGTCAAATTTACACATGGTTACGTAGCACATTCCACAAAAAATGTTTTCGAATATTATTAAAGTATCAAACAAATAATATTGTTACGAATATCTTTATAGTCCCGAATAAATGAAATCGAAAATAGAAATCTGTTATTTAAAATACGTTTAACGGCAAAATTTCTGTTAGATCGTTAAAATGTTATATATTACAAAATTCGACGCTGATCGATGTTCATCCATTTCGTTATGCGAAAGAACGTGATACTACTAACCTGTATAGGACACCAACAAAAGGCGAAAACGCCAACGACGACGAAGACTAGCCTCGTAACTCGCTTTCTTCCGCGTCGACTTTCGGCACTGACGCGATCAGTGCGCCAGAGTCTGATGAGCATGCAAATGTAAAAGAAACATATCAGCGTCAGTGGCAGCAGATAGCTCATCAGGAAGAACGACAACTGGAATAACGGCCAACTATATTGCGGTAGGATTCGACAAGCCGTCAGGTTCTCCGACGACAAGTCATCCATGTCCTGAAAGTAAAGCGAATCTACATATATAACAGAGCAATTCTGGGCCAAAATCGTACAGGGAAATAAAATGTATGGAATATCGACTCAATCTTTTTAATTTTCTTTAACGCGTTCCACGTCACCGAAAAAGTAGATTGTCTTTGTCCCTTTAAGTTTAGGCAAGGTATACCACACGCTCGCATCGAAAACGACAACTTCAGCAGAATGGGCGTTTTCAATTTATGACGAAGAATTTCTTTAGTTATTTCGAATCTATGGAACTCTAAAGAAATCTTTCATAGTGCTAGCTGGAAAAATACGTTTTAGCAGCGAGGGTAGGATATATATGCTTGTATAGTAAAGTCAAAGTGACCGCTTAAATGTACATAAGTGTATACATATATGTAAAACGTGATCAATATTTCATATAGCACACAAGATTTCATACCTACAGTAATGATCATAGCAAATCGCATGTCATATATGGAGGACGTTCATACCCGGAATATTTAGTCCTCAAAGGGCTAATGCCATGAGTTTGAACGCTTTCACTATGATAGTGATTATTGAAATCGTGTACATGCCATATGCCAGCGTCTCTATGTGTACGCGGAGTAGAAATGTAAGAAAAAGCGTTGCATATATGTGATATGAAATAAATATTCAACTTTGGACATGAAGGGGTAAAATATTTTTTCACTGCATGTTTTTAATTCTATGGAACGATGGAAAAATGAAAATGTTAATAGTTATCCGAAAATGAGATTGAATCCAAAACGAGATAATTGTCCCTGATTAATTTAACACGTCCACCAATTTCGTCTGGTCAAACTGTGGTGTGATTCAATCGAAATGTACATTTGACGCGTGTATGAAACACGCATTATGATTTGCATTTCCCCATCGCGTCAAATGGCGCGTGTCATGCACGTAAACCTAAAATACTGTACAGCTATAATCGTCGAACGATCACAGCCAAGTAGGAGAATGGTTGTTTCTCCCATTTCCGTTTGTAGAGTCAGGCAAAATCATATAATGCACAATAATGAGTCGTGTTTGGAGAAATTTGCGCAGAACGCGTACAATCGCGATAATCTATTCGATGAATGTGTAGTGTTCGGTTATCGTTCGCGGTATAATCCAAAAATACTTCTGGCAATTACACATTGGTAAACATTGTTGACAGATTAGTCCAGCAATTTCACAGCTTATCATGTTCAAATAACGCGATTCTGTACTGGTGCGTCATATGTTTCAACGATGAATCGATACAATTATCACGTTAAATTATCCGAAGTTAGTGCTTCGTATGATCTCGTAGGGTTTACATTTACAAAAAGAAACAGAATATGGACATACGATCGCAGAAGGTACAGAACGAAGAATAAAATTCAACGATTCAGAGATAAAAATGATTTTCGATTTCACAGAACTGCGGATAAAGTTAAGCTAAAAGATAAAATATATCGAATATGATTTCGGGCAATAAAGAATTGAAAAAAGGATATACGATACAAATTGCTATTACTTCTAATAATATTTTGATCCCGACGGTACCGATCACGTCGATTTTGCCTTTATAAAGATTTATGAGAAACGTTCTATTATGAATAATTACAAGTTGCAAGTTTGGCTGCGTCCATTTCATTCGAAAGTAATTAGAGTGGTTACACTCAAAGGTGAATTACTGAATAGAGGGGCATCAGCGAACTTTCCTCTTGTCAATCTTTCAGTACCGTTGCCGAATTATTGTTTAAAGAGCTAATCTGTCTTTTTATCAATTTTAATCCGGCTATCTCGCGCTTCCCTTCTTTCAAAATCTCTGTCAACTATGAATCAAACCGACCCGCTAAATATCAAATAAATCATGGTTTCCGTTTGAATGATAGACAAATGATTGGAAGTGCGTTATAAACAATCTGGATCATTAAAAGAGTATATTCAATCAATTCATAGTATTGAAATCTGACCATTGAATATATTAATGCAGCGGATAACGAATAACCGAATCAAAGTGAATCGAAATGAATCGAAAAAGGTTACTTGATCGATATAATTTTCAACATTTGTTCGATTGTAACTAATAAAAAAAACCACATAAAACTCTGATAGAAATCTATCGTTATATATATCGTACTATTAGTAATATTATAAGTTAAGTGAAAATTGTTAATTCACAAATTTGACAATATTATGGGAAGTGATTGTGTGACTTACCTCGCCGTGGACGATGAATGCAGGAGTAGATATTGCAAAAATCATCGCCCAGGCGATACAGATGGCGACGATTGCGTGGTTTTCGGTCCTCCATGACATGGAAGAAATGGGATGAACCACTGCCAAGTATCTGTAACAATCAAGATACAATATTATGTCGCCATCAACAAATGCTGCTTCTTAATTCATTATTAATGTACATCTTTTCACCGAATTCAAATACTCTCTATTACTACTACAAAACAACTAAAGAGTTCCGATATGTATCAACGGCAGTATAAGCCTCTTTTGAAGGTGTCTTATACATAATATGCTGAAGCAAATCAATATGCTAATTAACTTGGATGTAAGCCAATAAGCCAAATTATGCAGTCTATCAAGGGATACTAGGTGAATGGATTTATGTGATCTATCAAGGAAATCTGAATTAAACACATTGCAGCTGTAGAAATGAATGATTACTAAACTTTAGCGATTATAAATTAATTCTTGAAACATGTAAGGCTATCAATCATATAGAAATTATTCGAAATCCCGTCACGATCACATTGCAATTACTGAAGCCTTTGAAAATTCTATTTGACATAGGAGATGGATACCGCTAGGTTATTGAAAACGGAATTGAGAAATAAAATCAGAAATCTGAGCACGTAACGTGACTCAAAAAGTTTCGACGAAACACAAAATGAATGTATCGTATATTTCGAGAGGAAATCAAGATTCTTTCGCACGTATGACATTTCTAGACATAGCACATGATGCTACAGTCTGCACCACTGCATACTATACGGTATCTTGAAATGTAACGGAAAACAATGCTGATATTTATAGAAGGATGAGTTATATCTTACGTTGAGGATCGAGTTTTATCGTGCAGTATCCTTCTTCGACTATTTCCGTTAACCTGTGCCTGATCGAATGATTCTAAATCATCGTCTCTACCTCTGCGTGCCGCTTTCTTTATGGAAACTATACCGTAGAAAGCATTTTGAGAGAATTACCTAATTTTTTTCTTTCTTCTTAATTTACTCACCTATCGAGGCTCATGAGGACTAAGGTGTAAACACTGGCGTAGGCAGTGACGATGATGAGATATTGAACCATCTTGCACCAGAAGTTGCCGAAGGGCCAGTAGGGTAGCACAAAATCGGTCGCGGTAAATGGTATACAAAAAATGACGAACAATAGATCCGCCACGGCTAGATTGATAATTAGGATATTCGTGGTCGATCTCATTCCAGGATTTGCGGCAACCACGATAACGACCAAAGAGTTCCCAACGAGTCCAAGGATACCAATCATACCAAAAAATATCGGCACCACAACTACTACTATTCTCTCCACTTGATGTCGATCGAAATTATATTCAAAATCATCGAAGAGTTTCTGAGTTTCGTTGTACGAGCTGTTCGAAAAATTTCTTGCTATTCTGTCCAAAGTCTCCATTTCTTGAAACATCGTGTATCACATCTACAGATCGTTGAAGTTATATCATAGCAGATCTTGAAACTGTATCTCGGAGTTTCTAATCACTTTCGTTCATATCATAACAAATGGCCTTGTTGCAAGTTTTAATTCAATTTTCTCCTATACTTCAATTTCATTTTAGTTTAAAAGAAGATCGATATGAAAGCTGTTGTTTATCTCGCCTATGACAGTAAATGTATCACGTCAGTAAACACTGCGGTTAAAAAACTTAATACTCCGTATTTCTAGAATTCATCCTCGAATTTTGTAGAAAAATCTATTCGATGGCGTGTATCTGATATACGAATTTCCCCCAAAATTCCTTTAGATTAATGGAATTTTAGTAAATTCTTACGTCGTGTCTTTGAGGGATCAAGTATGACTTTCTTTCCGCCAGCTGTCGATCTGTAAAGAAACGGATTTTCTACTCAATATAACACATCTTACGCTGCGAAATACGTTTGATTTGATACAGTAAGTAGTTAATACATCAGTAAGCAATATTAGTTGCACAGTCGAATTGTTTTATCTCTCAACGACTAACTAGTAGCTTTACTTATCCAGACACGTAGAGCTTAAATTACACACGAGGCGCAAAGCGTTCTGATTCAAATTTCGTATCCATATTTCAAATTTGACTAATGCGTTGGATATAGATTCCTCTTCTCTTTAAACACAGAGCCATTAAGCTAAACTAAAATTAGATTTCGCTAAACATAACATACAATATTCTACGATTCTATGAAATCGTTTGATTTTAATCGTTTTTATTCTGACTGATACCGAGCTCCTATTTATCACGTCACAAATAATAAAGTCACTTCTTGGAAGATAAATAAGTTTAATTCGTCACAAAAGCATCAACACTTTAAGAAGTTCCTTCTAATTCGATGAAATTACTCGCCGTCTGTCACATCCGAATCGAATTATTTAAGACTATTGCTTGCAATCACGAGATGGACTAAAGGAAGTAATAACTTGATCTACGCAATCAAACGTAGTATGGTATTTTTCAATACCATATTAAAAATAATCGTCACGTAATAATAAATTACTGGCATGACGCAACTAAAGTCGTTCAAAACTATTAAAGTGTAAAATATGAAATGCAATGTACGTTCAATGTCACATTTTCTCACAGTTCTTTCCTCGACGGAAAGTCATATTTTGGTAATTATCGATATCGCTATACTGAATTCTGCCTATAATTATTCGTCCGTGACAACTTATGCGTTAGTATTGATTGGTATTGGCCGGATGAAATAACGTATAAGCCAAGCCTAATTCTTATCTTTTGTCTATAATTTATGTAAGATTGGGTTAGATGTCACTTTATCTGCACGCCGTGAGGCGACCGCAACCAATGCTCATACGCTGTCACGGACAGTACAATTATAGACAGAATTCACTGTGCCGATAGCGATAGCTTTTCACGAATATCTCAAAAACTAAGACCGAGCGCCGCTTATATGTATAGGAAAATGTTCAAATTTTGATTTCTACGATATATTAAAAAATCATCGAAATGGACAAAATATCGACTACAATTGATATTTTTATGAAATATTCTAAAAGCGATAACTTTCTGACTTTCGTGTACATTCTTTTAAATTTCTCTTTGTCAGTTAAAAATTGACATTTCTCCTGATGAAGATCGAACAAAGAAAAGAGAAGAAATAATAAAAATTGACCCGTTTCGAATCGTGTTTGACTGATAGCAATGCCTTATCGAAATTCAGGTCACGTTGAGAGCACGTGCGATCCCCTCTTTGTGACTCCGTAAAAAGAGTGTTCTATTTAGCCCCCGTTCTCACTTAGGCAAATATAAATAATATAGGTAAATTCAACATAAGTGAATATTCAAAATATTATCAGATTAAATTAGAGAAGCTAAGTGGTCTAAAGTGGCAAGAAACTTACGATAAAACCACTCGCTTTATACGAGTAACATATAACATCAAAATATGCGAACAGATAGATGAAATTCTATCCAGGCAGCGGGATTATACAAATAAGAAAAATATTGTGATATTATCGAATAAATTTTGTCTCCATCCCATATATTCGCATTTGATATTTATAGACAGAAATAATGAAATTCTACTATTACGATATTGGAATTTTGCAAATTTATAAAGTAATTTTAATTCGATATATTTCAAATTACGAATCTCACAAATTAAAACTTTTGGAGGAACTAGATGTAGAATGCATATGTTACAGATAATAATTAAAGGCCACGTATAATCCTACAAATTACCATCAAATAAATAACATTGTGCCATTGTATAAAGGTCATTAAATAACATGGAATATGAAAATTAATCATCACATTCAAAAGAAGTCTATTGTGTTTCAGTTGGCAAAATTAAATTTAAACAATACCGTAAAATATGAAAAAATTACATATGCATTACATGTTTCTATTATTCGAAGTTATATTTCTGCACTCTGCAGTACGTATAAAAAACTATGGTGCTCCAGCTACCAACATTCTTCACCTCGCTGTTCGCTACACTTCTGAAGAATCAAAATTTTTAATTCATACCACTTTACCACCCACTATTCTTTTACGATTCTCTCTCTCTCTCTCTCTCTCTCTCTCTCTCTCTTTTCTCTATGTTCTATACTATTTTAAACAATAAAAACGTCAGTTCCATCATAAAGCAACGTTAGAACGTAAAAGAATTTCATTCGTCCAGTAAAACGATATAAAACCACTTTCATATATAAATGTAATATATCATATAGATTGAAACGCAAAGGGACTTCCTCTCTCAATTTGTACATTATTATCGTGCAATATATTCTTTTATAATACATCTTGTTCCCATACTTTTTACCCTTGTTCCAGCCAATTTATTAAAGAACGAGAAATTGGGAATAAAGAAAAGATTTTCATCGAAACGTCATTGAATATAAAACATTTCGTAGCTACGGTCACAGTTGAATATTCCACGAACATAATAATTTCACAAAGAAAAGAATCGCGTTTCTTGCTCGTCTGAAAGCCAGAAAGATTATTGATAGAACACGTGGCTTCGAATACGACAGGATGTTACAAGCATCTCGTGGCTATTAATGAAATTTATGACGATCTTCATTTAATTACCTTGGTCCTCACGCGCTGATATCGAGAGGGTTTAACGATCACCCGCCCTTCCTTTTACCGGATTAAGGCTCATAAGGCGTAACTGATGCAGATAGATCGATTCATGATTGGTCGTCCAACGGCTGCTAATTGCTGCAACTCTCGTTTGACAAATATGTTCCTGATGAATATGGTTGATGCATCTTTGATTTCGATATCGTGATAGTACGAAGACACCTAAATGCGTGTATCCTTATACCGAACTCGAGCGCATCCACATCCAAATTTAACATTCTATCACGTCATTCTTTCACACAATAAACGATGTTTTAAACGATGATTAGAATTTGTAATATTTTATTGTAATTTCCTCATATGCGTGTTAATCGATAATCCAGCGCGTGAAGAATTATTCAATGGACCGTCGATATAAAATTTCGAAGATCTTCCTGTTAAATAAAATCTGTCAACTTCGATATCTTTTTCTTTTCCTCTTTTGTTAGTAAGGAACTTTGATTTAATGGGCACGTTAAACATCAGAATATCAAGTAACTTGCATTCGATCTCACACTTTTCTGGGTCACGTTTTCTTGATCGTTCTTGCGTTACAAAAGATGGATATCATACTTAAAGAAACATTACGTGGGAACTTTCGATAAAATATTCAGATATTTGGGTAAATTGTTCGCACTTTCCGCACAGCTATCACCATTCACGCGACTTAAATTATATTTGTCAACCTAAATCCCACGAAATTTTCTTTACACATTCTCGTTAAATAGCATTTTATGATATCGTCCAGTAATAAGACTCTTCGTAAAGCGTACGTCACTTTAACAAAATAATCCACACGAATCTCAAAGCGTTAGATATTCGTTGTAAAGTTGCGAAATATTTAATTTGCGCTTAAATTTCGTAAAAATCATGTTGTTCTTTCGTTTGTCGTGAGAAAACTGTGCGTGTTAACGAGACTAAGTAAGTACCGTCTCGTCCATAAATAAACGAGCGGTAACAGAAAAATAAAAATTTTATGAAACGTAACAACACACGTGCTTAGACAATATCAGAGTCGGGAGAAAATATAAAAACGACAAAAAATAAAATTATTTCCTATCTCAAAGTTTTCAGGAACACTTCACTGATAATAATTTCTTCGATTATTTGTCATTTACACGATCGTTTTTCGTTTTCTTTTTGTTTTTTTTTTTTGTTTTTTTTTTCTTTTTTTATTAATTTACTTTAGAGCTTCTTTTCTTCTTTTATTTTATTTATTGCGATTATGCGACAACATTCGTAACTCATTTCTATCACACTTAATTTTGAATACAACTTTCAAGAACTTTTATCGGAAAGAGATGCGTGTATGAAGTATTTTGAAGACCACGAGATAGGTACACAACCGGCGGAGGATGCGGCACGACTGTGCAGATTGAAGAAATATCACCGTCGAGTTTACCTGAAATAGGGGTGCAGGATTATTCTCGCAGAGAGGGTGCAAGAGCCATCTAGCATCCTTCGAAGAGCACGGATTTATTGATCTGTTCCCTCAGTCGCTAAAATCGAGGTACGATCGTATCATCATATAGTAATCCTCCATCATTTTACAAAATGAGATTAGATATTATTAACGAAGAAACGAATTTACACCAGTTAAATAAAATATATTAGAATCCATTATCTAATTTGAAGATAGTTTGAAAAATAAGTAGGTCAAAATTTCTTCCGTTTTGTGCTGAATACACATATACAATTGATTTTCCTGCATTGCCACATTCTTACAAATTAGAAAATAATAATATTTAATTAATTAACATTTCATTATTTCATTATTTCATAAACACGTTTTCGAAATTTGTCACTTAACTGTTAAGTTTGGGTACTGATTTTCCGATAATCGATAAGTAACGTATAATACAATTGAAATGTTTAAAAATCATTTCACCTTGTTTATAACTTTCACAGCTTGATTATAAATAATCGGTTACTGATATGATACTGAAATTTAGAAAGCAAGAAAATACCACATGTAAAACTATCGTTATAAACTTTTAACTAATTTATTCTTTTTATTTTTTATTTCTATTTAAAGATAAAATTCATTTCCCGCAAGAATAATACAAATTTTTATTGTAAATATTATTTACGATGTAATATGTTTAAATTGCACGAATACCATTAAGCTCACAAATTTTGTGATTAAAGTCAAGAATTTTGTTATTAAATTCAGGAATTTTGCTATTAAACTCAGGAATTTTGTTATTAAATCCAGGAATTTTGACACCTGCACTTTCATAGCAACGATCGACCAGTTTTTAAACGTGCCTAAAATAGTTTCGTCAAATAAACAGGGTCTAGTCCTCAGGCGACGCGTCATGCACACCAATTGTATGATAATTAAACAAAGTACGAGGTTATTTAAAGAACGTCTGTACTGGTCGAGTGGACGGAGTCAACTTTAGCTGATTTTTTCTTTAATTATGAGAATAGTAAACCTAAAAGAAGAACGCAGAAACTAACAATTTTCCGTACAAACATTAAAACTTATGTCATTTGTAAAATTATAAGGTACTGAAAGAAAAATGTCCCGTTAAGACAATAAAATGCAATGATATAATCAGTAAATCATAAATCTTACTGAAGAATTTATTTCTACAATTCGTTAGTAATTCTATTTAACATAGAGTAATATCGCTATAAGCAGTGATTATCTCGAAGAAAGCATAATTAATCGTATATATAATATCTTAAAAATATATAAGATCTTCTAAAACTCTAATGCGATCTTCCACTAACTTTATCTATAATCGCTTGAGTTAGAACTCTCCCAGCAAGATCTTTAGCTATATTAGTTAACTGGTCTCCAAAATTAGGCTTTTTACTGACAGGAGGAGGAGGAGGCTGATATCCTTGGGGATATCCTTGTGGATAACCTTGCTGATATCCTTGTGGGTACCCTTGAGGATAGTTTCCTTGAGGTGGATATGCCTGTGGGTAACCTTGATTATATCCAGGATAGTAGTTACCATATGGGTTAGTCTGACTAGGATATCCAGACTGTGATGGGTATCCAGATTGTGAAGGATATCCTGACTGTGAAGGATATCCAGAATTGCTTCGACTAGCTTGACTAGGATATCCAGGATACGCGGCATTCACCGAATTGGCATTTACCCTTTTAACACTTTCTTCGTTCGTCCTGGAGCTGCTAGGGTAACCGGAGCTCGCTGGATATCCTCCGGAACTGGAAGGATAACCGCTCGATCCTGATGGATATCCCGAACTACGCGATGGGTAACCAGATCCTGATGGGTATCCCGAAGAACTTCTCGAAGGGTAACCAGACTCCGAAGGGTAACCGGAAGAGCTTCTCGAAGGATATCCGGATCCTGATGGATAACCAGACGAGCTTCTTGAAGGATATCCAGATTCAGAGGGATAACCAGAACTGCTTCTCGATGGGTAACCGGATGAACTTCCTGATTCAGACGGGTATCCCGAACTTCTTGAAGGATAACCTACAGAGCTATAAGGATAACCTGACGAACCACTGGATGGATAATTAGAGTTCGAAGGATAACCAGAGTTACTTGGATAACCGGACGATCTGGTTGGGCTTTCGGATTTTGGTTGGCTGACAGAGAATGAATCGGAATTTTTGGAAGAATCAGAGCTAGGATATCCGCTTCCAGATGGATATCCCGATTGCGATCCCTTTGTCGACTGAACGTCAGACGCAGAAGAGTCCACGTCGCTGGCGCTTTCTCGTCTTCTGACTATCTTGTTGTCACTATCGAACTCTGCGAACAATTCGGTATCTATCTCCTAATTTTTTAGAAATATTCTCTTCCGGTTTGTGCCCCATGCCATGCCGAGTCCAACTTAATTGTTATCACACTTCTGTGTTGCACAAGCAGCCTTGCTGACACAGTCAATATCGCTGCCAATGCCCGAGCAACTGTACTATTTGAATTAGTATGTTATTAAGCTAACTATAATGTAAATGTATTTTAATATCGTATGTGTGATTGAATTATTTTTGTATCTTGATTATTTGTTTCTTGTTACTGTTTGAAAGCTAGGCTATGCAACGAGTAATTCAGTCATGCAATTTTATGTGTTTGTTTTTCTGTTTGTTAAAAGTGTTGACGGCTGTAAGTGTGCTATTGCAATAAACGATTCACATAGATATGTCTCGGCTTTCTAAATGCGTGGAGTATTTTAAACAATTACATAATCTTATTTATAATTCATTTTATTCGCATCTAATTGTTGTATTGTTTTATAAAGAAAATACATTTCTGGAACTATTCAAATTAAGGGCACCCATAATATGCTGAAGAATTACATATATTTATTACATTTGTTTGTTACATGGGAAAATGTTTCAAATGCTTGTTAAGTACTACACATTTAATAGAACTATATGTCATAACAACGTAATAAAAATGTATCGCACAACCGTAACATGGCACTATAATGAAAGAAACCACAGTCATTCGTAAGATAATAAGACACCTACAAAACTGGAGATAATATAAAATTAAAATAGTTCATCATCATAATTTATGTCATTGAATAAAAGATTAAATATCAGAGAATCCAGAGTAAATATTTTAAAGATAAGTACTTCTTTATCGACAAGATATCTCGTATATCGACACTAGATTTAAAAAATGGCACAATTTGAATATTTTCTTTATATAAATATGGTATGTCTTACGATATAACTGCAGCTTCTTCTAGTGTAGAAAGTAAGGCGCGGTCCTAAAGCGAAAACTAAACGTGAGGTAAGTTATAAATTGACAATGAACTCCATTTAACCAAAAAATCTCCAAATTCGGTTTCCCTGATCATCTACAGAGGTATGGGTATCGTAATAGCCATTACCACTTTGCTGAGTACGGCTCCTAGGAGTAGTTACACCATAACGATCATTCCCGAACAAACGGTTAAAAATAGAACCACTTCCAATAGTGTTTCTGGATCCCGAGTTACCGCTGACTCTTCCACCGTATCCACTGGGAGAAGATCTCGGTGGTGGAGTAGGTGGGGTTGGTCTAATCTTTCCTGGTCTTGGTGTTGGATACACTGTCACATTGAAGAGTGGTAGTCAAAAGCTATATCGTATTTAAAAGTTAACTAAATTCGACATACACAATATATAAGCCGTTAGTTAATGTTAGAAATAACGATTATTGCGTACCAATGTTATGATGAAGTTATCTCCTTAAACATGCATTCTAATAATTGTTAATTCGTTTACACTTTGTACTTCCACTCTTCAATTTTGGGCATCAATTTATTTTTTGACAAGTAAAAATATGAATTGCCTGAGTTAACTCTTAAGCCTTTAATGGATATTAATAAACCTGTAGCTATAATTAGATGAAATAAAAATAAGTAAATGTTTTAGATAATGTGTGTATAATAATATAAAAGTAAATTAAATCGAAGTAAAAATTAGAATAGAAGTAGATATCTTAAAAGTAGCTGGAAATCATAGTTTCTTTTGAACAAAAGCGCAATATAAAAACATCGTAAAAAAAATGCTGAAAGAAACGCTGATAAAAGTAAAATGACTATCCGCCAGCTAAGAACTGTGACCTACAAAGTACTTCTACGTCGCACGCTGAAGTAGATAAGAGGTGTCAGAGTTCGACACGATAACGAGATCAGTCGGTGTTTGCTACGTCTTCGAGAAATTAATCCTAAAGCCTGTTCCCAGCCGACTGCAGCTTAATGAGAGCAGATGACAGGTAGTTGTAGTAAATCTATGAATTTGATAGAAATCGTATTATTTTTATTCCGATTCAACGAGTTCGCACAATAGCCACTGGTTTCATATATTCGTCAATATAGAAATAATTGTATACGTATTATAAATATACATCAATGCAGATATATCGATTTTATTAACGCTAAGAGAAATTATTTTTCGGACGGCAAAAATATCAAAAATTCTCAACGAAAACGTTCTCAGTACCTAATTATGTGCACTGTTTAAAAAAGGAAGATAAAACATTCATGTGACGATAGTTTGTTCGTTTAAAGAGAAGTGAATAATTTTGTTCGTCGATCATACTCAGAATATCAGGTACCAAATTAATCGACTCATTGCGATCAGCGTGCTTGAGGAATTGGTCAACTTACGTGTGCTTGATGACATATCATTCTTGTTTTTAATTTATCGCTGGAAGCATACATTTTGACAAACTCTAAATTAATCTGTACATCAAAAGAAAAAAATAGGTCATCAAATTCTGAGGTAGAGCACGAGTAAAAAGAGTGCATCAAATGGAAGAACTTTCACCTCAAACAGCGTGACTTTAATCAGTCAAATGCATTTTCAGCACTCAACATGTTTAAAAATCTTATTCTCTATGGAAAATGTAATTATAATTTCTGCGTCTCCATTAATCATATATGCATTACAAAAAGAACGATCGCTGGGCTGCCTGAAAGACACGTTGGAAGGCACATAATGCATCATAGTAAAATATCAAATGGTAACTACAATTTTAAGAATGAATCTTTTATAAAGATAGAAAAACGTTGAGCAAAAAAGAAAAATAATATAGAGATAATATCTTAAACAATAATTCCTTAAAGCATCTTATAATTTCGTAAAACATTTTGTAATTTTTATATAAATTTCTCTTTTTCGAATATTATTCTAAAAGAACCAACAGAAAGTAATGAAATAACATAACATTACTACAATCTGTTATTGAATCTTCTAAAGATATTAATTTACCATAATGTATTTTTAAATGATGGAAATGTAAAAAATAAATTAGTAGCAAGAAAGAGACAGATAAACAGAGAGAGAGAGAGAGGAAGAATATATATTGAATTTACTAACTTCAACATAAAAATATCCAGAAATTATACACGGTACACGCTAAAAAAAATTTCCCTAAGTCTATTGGACGAAAGTAGTGAAGGTACTTATAATCTCTTTCCATAATTACTTGTACATATTATAAATATATACAATTCCACTAACATTTCTCTATAATTATATATATATAATTTAATATTGATCAGACAAACAAAAGTTTGCCGTCCAAGATTCATTTATTATTCAACCACATCGAATAAAGCATTAACAGACACTTAGAACCCAATGCGCATGTAATCATGATAATCTATTCACCAATACCATGATAAGACCTGCTGAATAGATAATCATTAAGGACGGAGACTGCATGATGGCGTTATTTCTTCGATAACCAGAATGCACATTATTGTGGTACATACGATTCTGATTAGGATAATTCGCATTGGGATAATTTGCATTGGGATAATTCGCATTAGGATAATTCTGGTATCCGGGATATTGTTGAGGATATCCTGGAGGCGCTGGATAAGCAGGTTGTCCTGGATAAGTAGGATAATTGGATTGACTAGGTTGTCTAGCGGGATAGGCCTGTCCAGGCACTGGCATTCTGTTGTGCGTTGGATACGGCGGATATCCTAAATCTTGCCGATTTCCTTGGTTCGAGGAGGGATAAGGCGGATATCCGCTGTTAGAACCGCTGTTAGAAGCGCTGTTACTGGGATATGCTGGATAACCCAAATTGCTGCCAGAATTCACTTGATGGTATCCTCCTGCTGGATCAGCAGGAGCCGGGGGTGCATTAGCATTCGCATATGGGTTCGAATTGCTAGCGCTGTTGCTGGTCTTATCGTGATTCTCGTCGTTGTTGGTTCGCTGTCCGTTTACGTAAGAAACACCCGCCGAATCGTATCCTGAAAAGATCGTTCTCTTCTACGTCGTATTTTATCTTTAGGGTATTCCTCAATTATAATCAAGGAATTTTAAAAATCAATAGGAACATCAGACAGAAAGAAACGAATATTGTCAAAATATTATAGGAGTTTCATACTAAAAACGGGAGACACCTTGGTTACGACTACGTGAACGCATTCCGACTAAAAACGTTTCGCTAGAAAATTGGAGATTTTTAGAGTGACTCGCTTTAACGGAGTTAGTCGAACGAAGGTGCTATGTGAGAATTCTGAAAATTGTGCTGCGTTATTTTCATCCTCTGTTACGTATGCAAAGATAATTGGAAAACGTTAGAAGCGAACGTTAAAAAGATCCATGCTACATGCTGAAGCAATGCTGCGTTGAAACCATCGTAGAGAAAGTTAAAAATATGTCGTACTTCATAATATTCGTTTGTACAAATAATTAACTTCATTATTAGACAATGAAAATTGAATATGATTATACAATGAATAGTTTCAAACGTTATTTTATTTTTGTGGAACGAAGAAATTTTAACGCAAATGCATAAACCATGCGTTCGAAATCAATTTCGCTAGCAACTAGAATAATACACTTTTTCTTTCATTCTTCGACAAGATAAGTTAAAAGTTTATACATTCGAGAGCAATTTCTTCAAAATCTTATAACGCTACGTGAGTATACGCGCATCTATACGTTTGCGTGTAGGAAAAGACGATAATGGAAAGGTCGTGTTCGAAAAAGTTAAGAAGAGTAAAAAATCTGCCATACAGGTTCTTGGGGTTCACCACCTTACGTTACATCCCGCTCTACACTTACCAATATGTCGAAAAATTACGGAAATTCTATGTTTTTAAATGCCATTTTATTTCGAGAACTTTAATTCCATTTCATTAGAAATGGATTTTATCGAACTGTTGCACTTACATTTAAGATATTTCATATCTTAAACTATAATATACAATAAAAGATCTTCTTATAAAGGCGTATTGTCAAAAAGATAAATACTATGAATCAACTAGACTTGTAAGATAAAGTAAATTTGAATAACGAAGATTCGTATGGAACATTACGTATGATATTTAAGAGCAAGAACACCGGAAGTTTTAATGAATCCAACACGCGTGACTGTAATTTGTACTAGAAACGATTCACGGACTTATACGTTAATAAAGAACGATGTAAATCAGGTTTAGTTTTGCTTCAAAATTAGTTTCAAAATCTAGTTTCAAAATTGTAAAGCTGAGATATTTAAAATTATCAAATGAATAAAACTCGATGGAATATTCCAACCAATTAAAAAGTTATAAATTTCAACAAAGAAATAATTCGATTCATTTTATAAAAATATGCATATATGAAAAATAGGGGAAAAAGCCTGGTATAAAGCTTTGTTTTTACCGCAATGGAGAGAGGATTACAACAGCTTAAAGTTCCATTAGCAAATATAGAATGAAATTATTCCATAATTCTTATATAATATCGTATTACAAGTAAAAGCGTTCTTTAATTAATATATCTTAATGAACTATAAATTAATAAATCGCATACAATAATACACGATTAATTGCATATATTTGATAATTTCAACAAAGTTCATAAAGTTTTAGATAAAATGTAATATTGGCAATCCATTTAAATCATATGCAACAATTTTTGCCAATATTGTATTCCTCTCTCATCGGCGTGATTCAATTTCATACATTTTGCTCGTTGTACCTCTGGCATGCGCTTAAGTTTTCATGCTAATCAACAAGCGTGTACGCATAATCAATCACAGTAGTAGCGAATAAAGAATGAAATAATTTAAACACTCACCAACTGCTGTTGATTTTTTCACGCACGTCGGTGCATCATTTTCGGTTTTGCAGTATTCATTTTCCCCGCATATAGTACTTGCGCAACTAGCACCTACAAATAAGAGAGATTAAATATTTATTTTAAATCCCTCGCATTTTCAGTTCACGATCAGTCGCATTGATAATATGGATGATATTTAAACGATAATAGGAAACAGCGATCAAAATGATAAATATAGTTCTCCTTAAAAAAAAAAGCAAACAACGAGATCGATAACGATGCATTTAGGTTCATCGGATATGCGTTTCGAATATGATAGTATTGAAGTTAGAAACGTGGCTAACTGTATAATAATTATGAAGTTTGATAAACGCGATTAACCGGTGTAATTTATTTTGAATTCATTGAAATATTCAAGTACTATTTATTAGTATTATCGATCATAAAGCGAACAATTTCGTATGCGATTGGTCAGTAACTTACATACAATAGATTAAAATTTAATGAGCTTGTAATTGATTGAAGAGTAATGGAGCTATCGATAATTTATGCACCGAAAGGGGTTGAAACGTTCGCGTTACACACATTCTAATTCAAAACACAACAGGCTATATTTGATTAGTAACATATTCCAAACACGCTTCTATGCATGAATCATTATTATATCCTAAATTCTCTACACTTTAATTTCCATTGATACGACGACAAGTATTCATTACTGTGTATTCGCGTAATACGTAATTCGAAATAATTGTGCAGTATTCGTTACACGACTTCATTAATTGATAGGAATATCGATACGTTAATATCTTCATTTCGAAAATGCTGTATCAATACAGGATATAGCATTCGCGAATCAAAAATTGCATTAAAATGAGTTCCGTTCGATAAGAAACGTAATCGAATTAAAATCATCGATTATCATTTATGCAAAGTTAACAAGAACCGCCGTCATCAACCCCGATTCAATCGTGCAGAATTTTATTCCTCTTCCCATTTTCCCTGTCCCGTCCATTCCTCACCGAGATGAGACAGGAAAACTATATTTATGGATAGGTCAACAACATTCTTACCGCCTGGATGAGCTTTTGCACAAGTCGGATAACGACCGCAGTTATCTCGTTGGTAGATTGAACAAGGATCCTCGGCCATCACGCAGACCTCATCCCTCCTGCAACCGATGTCCTTGCATGTCCTTCCATACTCTGCAAACCAGAGAGTAACCCCTCCGTGAGTTCTCGTTTAGTGGCGAAAGTTCCAGTAATATACCATGATCTCGCAATTGGATATGGTTCGTTAAAAGTTCACTCGAAGAAAGGGACGTGTTATAAATGGAATTTATACCGGAGACTCTGATACTCCTGATCAAATGGCTCGTACGGAAGCTTTAATTTCGGGTCGCGCGAAAAGTGCACGTAAACGATGCGTACTTCGCCTAGAAGTACCACCGTTATATATTCACAGGATTGTGGGTTTATACTGTAGCATAAGAAAATATACTTCTGGAACTTTTTGATGCCATCAGCGTTCCTAAATTATACACGATAGGTCTACGAAGTTTCAGAACTGATTTTATTTTTAAGTACTATTTAAACCATCTAGAGATTTTAGCAAACTAATTAGCAACACATCTGAGTATGATGCATGCGATGTTTTATCTATGTAATCAGTACAGTATAAACATTTATGGAAATTTATATTTTCGAGGATGCACTTGACACTGAAGAAATGAAACTTAAATGTTCGATGTGATGTATATTTATGTAACCATAAAATATTTACTATAGACAGATCATCTGATAGAGTCTGGTCGTAAAGCACAGTCCTTCAGATTGTTTTATACTGATATATCACTAATGACATTAATGTAGTTGCCAGTAATTATTTGTTGCATAGATAGCTGTTAAAACTTGTTTTAAGGACATACACGCCTAGATGCCCGGCCATGTAACGTGGAACTATTAAACAGAGTAAGTATATTTACATTTAAGTGACTTTAACTCAATATCTCACATCCTATGCAGAGTTCCACTAAAACTTCAAATAGAAACTGAGCAACTGAGTAACTGAAGCTGCTGTTTAGTGAATAAAATATAACTTGATAACTAACTAAATATATATAATCGGTCAATTCTGTCATTTCTTTATATCAGCGTCCTTGACCGCAATTAATAATTGTGTGATTACGTATTCAAAGTACATGGTCTTGGTATTGTATTACTTTTTATATTTAGCTTCAACTGTTAAGCTTTGCTGGTTGAAAATTAAGTCTTGACTTAAGCCTTGACTGTTAACAATTGCTGAATTGCAAATGAGCGATTAGGTTCTAAAAATTTATATTAAATATTTTCGAATAATAACGAATAATAATAATAACAAAGCAATATAAGAGGACATTATTCCAGACTGTAACTGTAATAAACAAATCGAAATGTAAATTAAGTAGAAATTTTGGAATTCTTTTCTCGCAACCTGAATCAATATTCACAAGAGCATAAGTGTCTTTGCCAATTTCGTTTGACGTGATGAAAAAGCTCATATATCAGCATTTAGTAAATACTACAGGAAACGTTTCTTGCAGTGAAAATACAACTTCCAGCGCACATTTACCTGGCGTTATCCAACCGAGCCTTGCATCGGTGTAACGCTGCTAATCGTAATTCTATTCAAGCACCACAGCGTCATCCCCATATAACCCCATCGATTCTCAATTATCCAGCAGCAAGGGAAGGAGAAAGAGGATAGAAAAGGAGAGAGAGAGAAAGAGAGAAGCAGCTGCCGAGTTAACGCCCAGCTTGGTATTATCCACCTCTGCCTACGTGTTGGGAAGATACGAAGAAATGGAATAAAAGGATGGGCAGCTAGAAAGAGAATATTAAAACTAGGCTAATGATCCTCTCTCTAATTGTCCTTAAACGTTTGTCATATCCAAGAATAAAAGGGAGAACGAAAGAATCGTAGAAACAATAGAGGTATTATATATATAGGCTGCAAAATAATTCTCAAGCAATGCATGGTGTTATGTGATAAGACCGACAACTGTAATTATAAGGAATAGATCGAAATACGTTAATACAGGCGGCAAAATGATTCTCGAAGTGATACACGGTGTTATGTGATAACCGTGGAAATAACGATAATTATGAAAAATAAATGGAGACGGAGTGAATAGCGTTCCAATTCGTCTTCCGTGAAAATGAAATGTACATATGCGGTTATAACAGTCACATTTTGCGTAAATATCAATTTAACAGTAGCAATTAAGGTCCGGTAATTAATTATATCAATTTGGTCAAGAGCATTGGGGCTCTGATCAAATAATGACATATTGGTGATAACGAGTACTCCTTATTTAATATATGTATTACGTTTAACGAAATAAACGTAGAAATAGAAATATATATGAATAAGATTACTTTTTTTATAATGGCATTGCAATAAATATATTAGGCATATATTTCAGAATATACTTTAAATAGCAAATCAATATTAACAAAAAAGTTTTAATCTCGGTATTTTTCTAGCCATTTAAGAGAACTCCATTTTCAACATTTCATTTAACTCGTAAAAAAGCTTCACAGAAAAATTAAGAGAGAAGTTTTGGAACAATTTAAAAATTACTCCAACCAGTTATAATAGTTATAACATCCCTTTTAACAGAAATGGTAATTTTTAACTTTAAAAGAATTTTTAACTTTATTCACTTTGGAAACTTGCTATTGGATAGTTAATGAATCGAAAATGTACCTATTAATCTTCTAATTATTCTATACATATATATTATTTAAGCCATTTGATCGAGTAGTAAGATTGTCAATTCAGCGGAAACAATTAATGAGATATCTTTGTTACTGAAACGAATTCGGATATATCTGGAAAAATTGTTTGTTTATTGGCATGGTTTTTCTCAAGATGCCTGTAATAAGCTTCTAAATAAGCTTGATTACGTAAAGCTTCTAACAGGAAATTATTCTTATGCGATAAGCAGGAATTGTGAAATATATTTCCAAGCCAACGTTAAAGTGTTATATTCTTGGAAAATCCAATACGGGGTCCTATATAATCCAATATAATTCCAATAATAAAACGAAAATTTGCTCGTATAAGTATTTTCAAAGATTGACCATTAATAAGAATATAAACATAAACAACTAGAAATAAATAGTTGAGTTTAGGATTCGAATATACATGTCATTAAATCTCTTGGTTCCTGTCACGGTTTCTTCTTCCTTATTTAACAAGATTACGAAGCGAAAAAGGACAAAGACGACGATTACGACGAAGGTCGATGTAATTACATTGGTCGAGTTAGAGATTAAAAACGATCATTTGTTTCCATTAAGCCCACTTAATCCAGATCAAACGAAACGATTGGCCATTGGCAATTGAATTGCAACACCATGATTTAAGCTGGCTTGTAATACCACAATTACAACAAATTAGCAATTTAAACAAGTACTGTAGAAATATACAAATTGAAATTTTAATCGATATTTTATTAATACGATATATTTTATGTACTATTTTATTCATTAAAGAAATTTATATATATCTAAATTAAGAAAAAGTTTTTTTAAATGGTCTACTTAAATTTATTAAATTTTTACTTACTAGTGTATGAGGCTGCATCGGGAACCGAAGTAATAAGTAAGAGTGTCCCCAGAAGAATACCCAGTATAGAACTGGACAACATTTTCTGTAATTAAAAAAATGTTCTATCAACCTAATTTTATACGTAGATTTAATTATTCTTTGGTCGTTTTAAATTATATTACTTTAAGCACTATAATAATAAAATTATTTGATAAAGGATTGATTAAAAATTAATACGTAATAATGCTATGTGTAATATTGTGTAATATTTTATGGAGTCTTTACACTATATATCGTCTGGGGATAGATAAACGTCACGCAACGTACAATGTATTTTCATGTCATCAGACGTACATTCAAGACAAGTACGTACTTACAAAATATCGAATATTTAATACTGACTTAATAAAGAAATGTAATTAGAGAAATTCGCATAACATTTATTCCAAATAAACTGCAATCATAATATAAATATCTCGTGGAATTTTGCAGAATTATAATAATATAACTATTCTCTCTACTTTTTTTATTATTTAAAGAACAATAAAAAAAAAAGTTTATAAAACCAGAAGACGTGCACAACATTAAAATTAGTAATGAACGCCAAAAGTATTTTATCAATGATTCTATTATAATTTTAAACGAAGTAATAGAAGATGTTTTGGATTTCTATTAAAATTCTATTAAACAAATATTAAATAAAGAATATTCACCAAGTAGTAAACATATCAAAGCTGACAATCGTCGTTTAATGTTAATTTTAGATCACAAAAGTGAATAACGAAAACAAAAGAATAATAGATTACAATTACAGCGATAATTATAGGCAACATACAACCTATTTCAAGCAGGTGTTCTATTCCTCACCTGTTCTTATCTCACTAGTCTCACTTTTTAACCTCACTCGTCATACCTATCCTTGTACTCCTTAGTATAGGAATACCTAACCTCAAATGCATCAAATGTACTACACGTACAAATGAAACACGTACTTCTCGAGTATGCATAACAATTGAATTAAATTCCCAACAATTCAAATCTTAACACTGGAAAACACATTGGTAACACTGAATTTGCAATCTTTTAATCCATTGACCTTGCCAAGCCATGGAGAAACCGTAAATTGCGTCGTTCGTTTCAACGTGGCACATCGTTCTACTGAGTTACTTACATCATATAATTAACGCGAAAATTCTTAAAAAGACACAAAGCAATAATGTTATATGAGAAAATGATGCAAACTTACCACAAAATCTCACTCACTATATGCACAAACGTCTACTCCAACGCGTAGTCAGTATAACACTGAACATTCGGTGAAATGCTGTATCGTTACTGATCTGATGTTGGCGTGAGTCGAACAAAGATGGACAACGACGTTACGCGCAAAAGACAAGGAGAGAGAGGAACTCCGAAAAGGAGACTGATATAGCACCAACGTGACGTAAAAGGAAATAGAATATGTTGAGCGTAAATAATCGCTTTAATGACCACGAGAAAGGTAAAAAAGATACGATCTTCAAAGCGAGAGGCTTCAATTCGCTTTCAAGAATAACTTTTAAACATGATGTTGAATGTATAACGAGAATTTCTATAATCATCACGGTACTTTGGAGATATTTATTTAAAATTTCTTAAATTCTGACTACCATTTTTGTCAAGTGATAAAATGTGAAACGGGTGCAAATTCCAGTAACGAGAAATTTCTGAACAATGTTGTTTGAATTTCAATTTAACAACCAAATAAGATATTGACAGAAAATTCGAGATAGAGGTTGAATCATGGAACTCGACATTGCAATTCTATGATGTCATTATCCAATTATGATGTTGGAACAGAGTTTTGCTAATCCAAGCCACGAACAAAAATATTTTTAATCCATTTCTTCCTTAATTTTTTTTCGTACTTTTATATCATTAATTCTATCTTCTGTTTAATAGCTTAATTATTACTTAATTTCTGCTCAATACAATAACAAACTTTAGTTCAATATAAAATCGTTCTACAATATAGAACGATCTTGTCATGTAATGTATCGCACATTATTATAGCATTTATAGAGACTATAAAATATGCTATACTATGTATAACACGTTCCTATGACAATTTAATGCCTCTTTTTAATGCCGCTTATTCTGCGTATTGCAGCGTACGTTAAAGTTCTTATTGTATACGCAATATGCGAATGGAACAGAAAAAGATCTTAAAAATTGTCTTATCTCAATCAGTAGGATCAAAGTCCCATCGTAATATTTGTAATTTATTCTGCCACTAGATATTCGATTCAGCGACTCTATACATTAAATTTCATATATCATCTTTTAACTTAATTTACATTAAATTACATACATTAAATTTCATATAATATTATCTTTTAACTTAATTTCTACGATTTTCTCTTTCTATAATAAAAATTCTAATTAAACACATTAAGCTGTAAATAATTTTTATTTGGTACTCCTTTTACGAAATATTCTAATATTCCCTTATTTACTTTTCTTTCGTGATATCATATATAGGTATCTACAAAGATGCTAGACGAGAATTCGCGAGCATCTTACGCGTTGCAACGTGTTTCTCTCAAGGGATAATTCTCGAGCATCTCTATTATCCTTTATGTTATTTTTTTATACTTTGTATCTTTCGCAAATAAAGGCACATTGAAATTAAAAACCGTGATTCCAGATTATCATCCGTTATATTGCATGCCTTGCCTAGTTATCGCTTTTAATAATTCGTTGCGTACTTTTATTAATATTTCCTGGTATAATTACACCAATAAAGTTCTTAGCGGATAAAACGGAATATTTAGAGTTGGAAAGTGTAATTAAAAGATTTATTAAGCGAACGATTAGCAACAACTATCAAACTTACTTATATCAGATATATATAACTTAACACGTTTGAGTTTTACATTTTACGTGATAACAGTATTCCTAAAATTAAATGTCAACGTTTCTTGCAATTTCTCTTTTCCAACTATAACTCGCGGGTTGATACAGAAAACTTGAAGAAGTTCACTAATCGATGATATCTTTCGTGTTCGTATTACGTCTCCAGTTTAACGGTAGTCGAAGAAAATATTTTCAGTACAATTAGATAAATCTTCCCTGGTGGATCTTAAGATCGCACAACTTTTCTTAGGCCAACACATCTTGTGAAAGACGATTTACGTCTAGTTTTCATCCCACTGTCCACTACATCTCCAAACTCGCCTGTACAGTATCCGCAGTCACGTTTACCAAGAAATCTCATCGACAAGGAGTTCCGTCAAACCTTCACGTGTCGGAACATTTCATCCTTGCAGAAGACCTCACTGCGTTGTTCCGAGCTTTTCGTGCTCTCAATGGCAGGATGTTCGATCTGGAGACTGCGCAAAGGTGCTCGCTAGTTCGACACTGGGGATAGAGAAACCTTGGATGAGGGGGATCCGGGGAACTTTCGTAGAACCCTTTTGCAGGATGAACACTAAGTGGTGGTGGGTTACTATCACAATCACGTGCACTGAGGTCACTTCCCTTCCCTTTTCCCATCCACATGTACAATCTCACGCATGCTACTAAAATACATCTTCCCTATTTTTTTCTTTTTTTTTTTTATTGTTTCCTTTCAGTTCAGTTTACTGCACATGCTCTTCCTTTCTATCCTCACATCCAATAGATTTCATATCACGCACCTAGCTACATATCATCTTCTGTACTCATCCGCATGACTGCATAAAAACTGTGAGATCTCATTTTCTTTTCACTCGTCGATCCTTTCTAAGAAATTGCAAGTAACATTCAGAATCTCTTTTTCAAACCTTTCTATGCATGCATTCGAACTTTACCTTCTTTCCTACATCTAGTTAAAAACCGCACGAAATTTTTTATTTTCTTTATGTTGCAGCTTCAGGTCTGTTTTTCTCGCGAATTTATACACGCGCCGGTCTACCTTCCGTTTTCCGTATTTCACATGTTTTACTCTCGAACATTACTTTTAATTACTTTATATATATATATATATATATATATATATATATAAAGAAACTACCACTGCTAGTTTCTCATTTCTATTACCCAGTATTTTCAAAATTATTCCGTTTCACGTTTTCGTTCTACCATTCGTAAACTTTCAGATATTAACTCGCCAGAACCCTTATCCTTCGCACTTGTTTCTCGTAGATTTCGATGCGTTTCTCCCGCGCGTATGCGCGCGCGTCGCACCGCGCTTTCGAGAGGGTGCTGCGCGGTCGACGGGCGTCGTCCGGTAGTCGAATTCGTCGCTTCCTCGAGGTAGGTGCGCTCGTTCTCCGCATCACGAACCAACGCTCTTTCCTCCGCGATCCTTTAAAATCTCCAGGAGAACCGCCGACCCGAAGAGTGGGGGTAGTACACCCCGTTTTCTTCTCGAACAAGCTTTCAGTGTTGATTCGCGGTGCACGAGTTTCGCGTTAACGATCGAGGAAGCGCGGTACTGCGAGTGTCGCAGCGCCGTGTGGACTCTGCTGCAGTCAGTGATCGTGCAGGCTTCTGAGAGCAAAGGAGTAAGAGAAAAGGGATGATCATAGGTGCGCGCGCGAGACAGCATCTTACGGTTCCCCATGAAGAGACTGGTTGCTGGTGAAGGGACTGACAGGACGGTGTACCGATCGGTATACAGACTTGTCGAGGAACTTGAGGTATGTTTGAAGAACATCGCATCTAGTAATCGAGAGACGAATCTTTTCAATCAGACGATAGACGTGTTGATCTCTTCCAGCGGCGGTTCCTTTCCTTTCCTTTCCTCAAGTGATTTTTCTGTGTATACTCGGTAAACACGGTTTCTTTGTATACTACTAGATGTAACGAGTGCACGGGTGTTAAAACGACGGTTAGAATTAAATTTACTGCCCCGTGCTAGTATACTTCTTTGGTACTTGTTTCTTTTTATTTTTTTCTTTTCATCATTTATTTTCTTGCAGAGTTTTTAGTTGCCGCAAACCGCTTCACCGAACGCCGACTGAATAAATACGGCTTCCCGTGTAAACGTTCCACGGAAGGTTTAGCGTTGTACGAACGAGTGTTTAAGCGAGTGCTTTCGGGCTTCCTTGCTTGATCCCTTTCGCGGAAAACTTTCTTCGAAGTAACTCCTGTTTCATTTCCTTGTTCCATTTTCGATGTATTCAAGAATTGTTATCAATGAAAAGGTTTAAGTAAAGTAAATGATCAGTGGAATTTGCTCTCAGTTTTTTCAATTGGTTTCCTACGATTTCTCGAAAAAACTTCGAGTGCCGTTACCGTTAGGGTGCAGTAAACTAAGCCAATGATATATCGATAATTTCAGCGTGACATGTAATACCTGTGATATACTGCAAATGAATTTTCGTCGAGATATTCCGATTGGTATTATCGAAACGCTACCGATTTTTAAAACTCGGCAAATTGTTGGAGTTCGGATTTCGTTGTCACTCGCAAGTGATTTCTTCCTTCGTTCTACGAATTTTGAAGCAGGACGAAAGTTCTTTAATTCAAAATTCAATACAGGTGGTGTCCTTTCTCTTCTGCGCCACAGTTTTAGGATTTGACCCTGCTTTCCAGGGCAGAATATCTTTTCAAATAATTATTCAAATTATGGGATTTAATAAATAAAATAATATAATAAAAGTAAATTGAACAAGTAAGTAATCCCATATTGTCGAATGAATTAACCAAAGGCTATTAATGTCTCTGAATTTTCAACGAATTTATTATTTTCTTTCTGAAAACAATTTTATGCAACAAATAAATGAACTTTTTAACGAAAAAAATATTTATCCGGGAGCTTTATCGATAATTCTGGCATGGAACGTGCAACGTTACAACACGCGTGCTGTATAACGATACAGCATTGTAAAAAGGAAACAAATTGCGGAAATAAATCGCAAATTCATCACCGAGAAAACGGAGCGATAAAATTACTTGTTATCGCGTTCGATCTTCAAATTCTTAAACGAAGAAACTCATAGAGAAACACGAAAGTGAATTATGAAATCGAGACAAAATATTTTCCTTTCTACAGCTGTTTTCAGTGTATAGTTCAACAAAATTCAGCTAGCTAGATAATACTATATGCGTAATCATCTATTTGGACTACCGAGCAGTATAGCAATAAAATTCATGCTGAAAATAAAAAATGTAAGAAAATTTGTATACCCAATCGATTATATAAACTACAGCCCATTAATATGTATTAGAAGGAGAAACCTAATTAATATTCGTGAAAGTTGAATTTACTTTTCACATTTATAAACTACACAACACGTGTTTATTATTAATATTAATACATTTTACGTTTATTATTAATATTATTCAGATGTCATGCGGATTATCCCCTGCATAATTAAACTCTAATGTACTGTACAAGCTGGTCAACGGATTTAAATACAAGCACCATGAATGAATACGTTTATATTGCCGCAGTTATATAGATACATATATGTAAATATCGGTCTCTTTAAATTCTCTTTAATTGAAAAAGATACAATTACTAAAGTCCCATACAAACTGTCAATTTTCATGTTATAAGCTTTGTTTTTTTCAAATTTTAAATATTAACTCAGTTTACGCTATTTAATGATATTTTTCACGATATCCTCATTTTCAAGCTCCTATTTATATAGACTAATAGGTATAATACTCTGTAACTCTTCGATGATTCGACACAAACTGAAAATTTATTCTCAAAATCTATTCGATGAATACGATTACGAAACAGATGCCTGATGTTTAGTTAATTTTCTCAATTACCTTTAGTTGACGGAATTATAAATTTAATTTCGACATGACTGGTGACAAGTGAAATAATTGGAAATTGTTCATTTTCAGGTTGTACAGTGACAAAATTCGTATTGACAAGTTGCGCCTTGTAGAATATATTTATATTATATCGATTCGTTTGCAACATACGTGATTCGAAGAGGATACCGCGGATATACGTCGTTCACAATTATCCCTTTGAAATTGAACAATTTTCATTTTGCATGACTGTAATACCATTTTGAACGTTTTTGCTTTTATTTGAAACTTTTATGTTAAACTTCGTAGTATACGTGAAATACCCTGCATTGCGCAATTTTCAATGTATTCCCTATTAAAGTTTCAAGCTATAACAATTCTATAATTACAATTAATTATCACGGTACTGGACAAGGACTGTTTATTGTAGTCATGAAAGCGTTTGAAGCATTTTGCATATATATACTTTTACAATGAATTAGTAAATACCGCGAGCCATTCATTCATCGAAAATACAAAGATTACGCGAATAAAAAATAGAAATTTCGAAACAGAAAGCGATAATAACTGTGGCATATTTCTATGTTTACATTTCAAATTTCAGGAAACTGTTGCGAGTGTGGTTTGCACCGAGAGTGCAGCATTTTGAGAAAAGTCAGGAAAAATAACGAGAAAGGCAACAGTACTTCATTTGTCTGTATTTTCAGATTGCAGACCTAACGTAATATCAGTTTGAAACATTTACGTGGGTCACTAAATTGCTTATGCATGTGCTTGTACATGTTAGCATGTCGCACGTGTGCGCACACCATGTGTAGGTGTACGTACAAATGGCAACCAAAAAGTCCTTGCTTCTAGCCTAGGAAAATCGCAAACCGCAGTTCTCATTATTCCATTTGCTGACTGAAAGTTATTTGTACGATCAAAATTAGAACCGTAGCCGAAAATAAAATACATTCTCTTTTCGTCGTTGATTGCCGTCACAAATGACGATTGTTGGAACACAGGTATACACGGGAATAAAACCACTGAGAAACAACTTGTAAGTGGAAATACTAAAAATAATACAAAATCAAGCCTGTCCTTCTCATAGAAATTCTTCACATTCGGATAAATTGTCGAAGTAAACGTGGTGGTATTTAACGAGGATGGTTATCATTATCGTTATCACATTATATGTAAATTAATTCACGTGCCGCTGCTTTGTGAGATAGATCAGATCCTATTAAACTTATGACGTGAAATTTCGGAACTTCTTTTTTTTCGGAATTTTATTTTGTACGGTTCATTGGCAAGAAAGTAGCGAAAAGATAACAAATGTTGCGAGAATTGAAAGAATTCTTTCAGCTTCATCAAGAAATTCTTGGAGTTCCCATTAGTGGACGTAAAATTCCAAGACAAAAGGAATTATCCGATCTCTGTGAATTCAAAGGTAGATTTGTGCATATCGAATTCTCCTTCTCCTTGGAACTTCTCGTTACCTCTACCCTTTCGTATAATCAACAGTATTATTTATCGACGCAAAATCAGCATGTCGCTGGCTTTGACAAATTTGCACGGAATACACTATGAGGACGTTGATCATCACCGGCGTAGTGCCGGCAAGCTTCCAGATTTCTTAATTTAGAAAGAGTATTATTATTCGCATATTCAATCAGAATCAATTTTTCCATATGTATAGGTAAAATTGTACAATACGCTATAAGTAATAGAATCTGAAGCGTTGATTGTTTAATGCGAAAGGAATAAACGATATTCGTATATCGAATTACAAAATAGTAGCGAAGCTTGATTAAATTGTCAGTACGTAATATAGGTTCTTTGTGATGCTTTATAATTAATGTTATGATGATAACGTTTATATTATTACGTTATTATTACGTTATATATCGCATACATAATATATATTAGGTCGTCCGAAAAGTTTCTTTCGTTTTATAAGGAAATAATGGATGCACAACATTTTCCGTTTTATATTATTTTATCGAGTTACGTATGATCTATTTTGTTCTATCAAAATAAAGATCACAACGTTCGATAGATTAGGTTTCATGTTTGTATAAAGATGCGTCGTTGTAAAAAACGTGTCTGTAAAAGAACGACACCTTTCGAACAACCTAATATATGTAATAGACCCAATCGTAAAGAAAAACACGTTTGTTTAAAAATAACATATGAAGTTAACAAAGGAACATATGAAGAAAGAAAATAATATATATAATGATCACGAATCGCAGTTTTCTCAGCTACTCGACGTCTTCAATTATTAATTACGAAAGAAGCCTCTGCGAAATAACTCTGTTGAGCGTAGGTTTGTAACAGATCATTCACCAACATGGTTAAGTTCATCGGGGCGCCCGCGGAATCGACTTTCTTTTCAGACGATAGCAGCTCCATGAAAAGCAGACCCCAAATTAAGTATTTGGCAGTATCAATGCCTTAAAACTCAACGTCTTTAAAACAGAAAATTTCCTTCATTTACAGCGCACGTATGGTTTTCCATTTTTACTCAAATTTATTACCTTCCTTTTCTAAGCAATTGACAACGAACTATAGGATGAATTCTTATTATCTAGCCACGTCAAGAATGTTTCCTCTTTTAAGCAGATTGTTGTCTCTCTTGATAACGCAATGTCGATAACCAACCTAATTGAGAACGGAGATGATAAAATCTTATACCGAATTTTGTCGAGAAATATTATTACAGGGTTTAAAAAATCGTGAAAGTATGAACAAAAATCGGACCATTTGGACATGTATATTCTGTACAGTTTTTTACGCTTAAATTTCACGCATGGGCGCATGATCATCCGCGGTATAACTTCGAGTTCATCTCGGTTGTGACCGACGTTACCAATGCATGCGGAAAATTGCTTCACCCTTCCATCGGCGCGAATTTTTGTGTCATTAAGGAGAAATCCTTGGCTTTTTCGAATCAACGCCACGCGTTCGAAACACTAGCTGAAGTTTTTATCTCCGTGTCTATTCGTGACATGTCCATTAATGGATTTTCGATACGTGACGTCGCAGTGCAGATCATTCGTATTTCACAGCTTTACTTTCCAATTTCGTTCAAGTAGCAAAAATGTGGAGAGTTCGCACGCCTCTTGACTGCATACAAATCGACCAGCTTAAACAAACCGTCTCATTTCTTCAAAAGAACTACGAAGTGTGATCTGTGAAATTTACGAAAGTGATTGCTATGGTTTTCAATTTTCTTATACGAGAAAGACGAATTCCACATTTGTCGCAACTTTAGTTACTGAAACATACATCACTGTACATGTAATTTACGATTGAACGAGTTTATTTTTATTTCAAATGTATTTTTCATCCTCTTCGTAATCTTCGCCACGAGCCATGTAATTTCGGATGCACGACACTGTCAGTATTCATGGCGGTATTACTTTAAATTAACTGAACTAATAATTATTCGCATAATTCAAAGGAAAGAACAATTACGCGCCTCGCGAAGAATATTATTACTGGTATGGTGATGGCTGTACGCATAAAACTGAAATCACAATGCGAAAGAATAAAAGTTTTAATTGAGAAAAGGAGGAACAGGCCTCTGCTCTATTTTTGTTAACTTGGTCACTGTAACAGCACCTCCGAGATTAAGTTGAACCATATCGCGCGAAACTAATTTAAGTTCACCATACGCGAACTTCTGTGTTCCGCCAGGAGCAACACAATGCACATGCTCCTTTTTCGATTTATGTTTCATTTCTAATTGTTCATTGTAGTTTCTTAACTGCAACTAACGCAACGAGATCCAGCTTCTCTTTTGAATTGTAACCGGGAACCGTAATTGCTGCTCTCGCATACTCTGCGAATTTACAAAACGACTCTTACTTGTAACGCTATTATCTTACGCAAAATTCCGAATTAATTTCACTGTTGTCGCTATTGTACAATGCTATTTTCGATTCACTGTTCTTTGTAATAGAATAAAAAAAGAAAAGACGAGGGCGTCACTCTTACCATCAATTAAAAATATCAAACTCAAATTCGATGATCATAATAAATATCTAATAAAGGGACATTCGATTTTTTCTATGAACTTCTATATTTCCCAAATCGGCAATTTTTGGATTAGAAAACTTCACTCTGTTTGTTACGGAATTCTAGGAAACAATCCTTACGCCAGATAAATGTTGCGGTAGCTATGAAATATGTTCCGCGTTATTCCAACTGGTAGTATTCTCCCTACAACGTTCCACGTGAACAATTTTCCACGCTGCGATACTTAACGCAAACATCATTCTATGGGGCTGTACATTCTACGACGTGTTTAACATCTATACACTCTGCGACACAGTTCGCATATTGTGGTTCTTTTAATATGCACAGTATTACACCTCTAATTTAGTTTCGTCTCTGCGTTCATCAATATACTTATACAAATAATATATTGTATAATCTGCAAAATTATCAAACATCAAATTATCAAAATTATCAAATAGAATTGTCTAGTCGATCGAAAATAATCGCTGCTCACCTGATTACGTATTAAATTTCTCAACGTAGTTAACAGAGGCAAGGTGGAATAATATCGCGTCTAACGAAGCAGATATAAGATAATGCAACACTAGGATATGACTGGACGTGGAAAATATCCCACAGAATAGCGTCACATGATCACCACGGATATTAACTTGCATTGTTATGCAAAATAATCTAACGAGCAACTAGCAACATTATAAAACTTTCAGTTCTTAAGTTTTTAGTTGATGATAAAGTCCATTGAATATATGCACGGTAAAAAATGTTCTTCCTCCGTCAAATTAAATGAATGCTGTAGTTCCACATTGTTGATTAAAGGCATTCATGAGTTCTACTCGAAAATATAATTTGCGGGAAGAAAAAAGAGGAACCATTTCCCGTAGTGGCTTCATTTTCTTTAACAATCTTCTATCACGAATGTATGGCAAACGCATTTTTTAATCTACGGATCTCTATTGTTGACGCATGAATTTCTAATAAACCAAAGCGAAAATAAGCGCAGCATATTCCACTTTCGACATACGGTACCACGCGATAACCTCGCAAATACCTCCTTTTACGAAGCGTGCTACTCCAGAGTTATTGATAACTTGTCGAAGAAGTATTTCCTAACAATGCGATTAGTCGTCATTACAAGGTCGCTATTGTAGATGACCCAAGATTTTTCCACGTTACCGTATAGATCCAGGTATTTCTGAGCTCCCATCGTGGTACACGGTACACACTTTCCGCCTTCGTTTCGCAGTTGAATTTCAATTTATTAAAATGCCGGATCCCTCTCGAGCAGGGCTCGGTGATCCTTTTTAACGTCGTCGCTTCGCTTTCCTCTTTATATCGCTTTCCGGAAGCTGGCACGAAACACCGTGGTCACGCCGCCTCGAATGTCTGAATATAAACAGCGACGCTTTACAATTCATGACCCATGAACGGAACCACGACTCTTCTCCGTGTTCTTCGTTTTACCAATGAAACACTGCCTTCTCCCTGCGTTCTTTTTCTCCGTCTGTAAAAAAAATACTACACACGCGATTATCCTTCACGATAATTTTGTAATTCGCGAGGTACTTGAAGAATCTGCCATGCGGGTCGTTAGCGGGAACTCGCAATTTGCGGAACTCTTTCAATCTTTCAGCGACGATGTAATTTGGATGCTCCTCTAACGCTATACGCATATACTTTGATTCAAACAAACTTTCTGATACTAATTTCTTTCTGCGAGATTCCTCGCTAAGTTCAAAGTACCTCTGGCAATTAAAATGTTATATTTAACGTGCTCGAAATGTCTCTCGGTGGAATTTCAATTGAGATCTTTGTTCGAATAAAACTTTTCAAGTGCGTCGTTTCCCTTATCGGGATTGGTTATTATGGAAACAAGGAGATCGCAATGTTTCTGTGAATGCAATTGCATTCGTTAAGCTCCATAGAACTTGCAGTTGCTACATTGTTTGGCAAAAGTCCTCGAAACCAGACGATTCAGAAAGTTTTTCGTTTTTTTTACTTTCGCGTAGAACTCCGTACGTGCAGCAGCATGACTATCAGCTCCGAGAATGTTAGCCCTTAGAAGCCAGCCTCGAACTCGGCAACCTTTCGACGACCAAACGAGCTGCTTGAATACCTTCGTCGAATGCTACGTCGAAGAATACAAATCCCGGTGCGAGTCAGAATCTTGATTTTTGAAATATCGTTGTAGACATCTGATATTTTCTTTAAACCTATTGCGCATTTTATCAATACGAATACATTAATTGTGCAGCAAGTCAGTACGATGTATAAATAATAAATAGATATCACGTTTATACATTTATACACGTACTTTGTATTTTCTATTCTTCCTCCATTATTCGCATCTTTAAACAATACCGTAAATAATTTCATTTCGAAAGATACGACTTTCTCGTTGCGAATCGAGCGTAGCTGTCCGTTTCTGTTGTTTCAGCGAATGTTAACGATCTATATATTTCTAAATCATATTTTTCATCAAACAGAAAGCTGTAGTGTACTCAGGAAAAAAAAGCAATTTACGTTGAAATCATCCCCATGCTTTAGACTTTTTCACACACGAAAGTGTACAATTATGGAAGGCAAAAATGTATTGGACCCCAGGGTGTTCTCATGATACATCACCATCCATGTAGCAACTTTTGTCAATTATCACAGCATTTTAGTGCAACGACCATCAAGCAAAAACTGCGTTAAAGAACCCACGATAAATTGGCAAAACGTCTGGGTAATTGTACCATCCATGCAAATTTTCCAAACAGAGTTTCGCCATTACGAACTACGTTCTAAGCGAAGGTAAGAATCCATCAACTTTAATTCAACGAACACTGAAAATGAATTAAACGCGAATATTTTCTTCAAATTGAAATTTGTAATGTTCTCGTTTCGGAGAAAGTACACCGAGAATGACGTTTCTTCTTTTTCTTCATTGTAAAAGTTATTTGGCAAATTACATACGACGCGACGTGACAAATTTATTCTCTTTTATCTTTCCTTTGTTCTTCGAAGACGTGTTTTCAACTTCTCGTCTACAGTTTTTCTCAGCTGCATTGCTTATGGAGTAACAAAAAAGGAGTTACTGCGAAGATAAAAATAGTAAGACGGATGATTGCGTTTCTGTGCGAGCCACGCCATTTGTCTCACCCTTCGCTGCGTATCTTACAACAAAACTGTCGCACTTGCGACAGTGAAATACCGATTTTAGACAATTTTCCTACGAACCATAATAAAGCGCAGTCGACGAAAAAAGTCGAACTAATTTTTTTTCATTTTCTGTGAAAATCGGTGGCATTCTATCGAGAAAGAGAAAAGAGTACGTTTGTACCAATTGTCTATTGAATTCTTTGACTACCTATATTAAGAAATTTCATGATACGAGTAAGTGATACGAAGAATTATCTCTTCTCATATTTTAAAGAGACAGAAAGATAAAAATACAAAAAGGAAATAAATTAG
The DNA here is from genome assembly GCF_041682495.2 of Bombus fervidus. Lineage (NCBI taxonomy): Eukaryota > Metazoa > Arthropoda > Insecta > Hymenoptera > Apidae > Bombus > Bombus fervidus. The sequence goes on along the minus strand of NC_091528.1, from coordinate 2,608,852 downwards.
AATAGAATGATTTAAAAGAATCTGAATTTGAACGTGTTCTAAAATTATTTTTCTATATCGAGGTATTTGGCAGAAATTTTGTTTTCTTGGGACGGAGTATTTTTTAAATAAATTTTCCACGCGAAATAGAGTTTACTCAGGTCGTTTACTTGTCTTACAGGGATCTCGATAAATTTCCAACCTTTCCTCTCTCGTAGAAATTCCCTATGTGGGGACACACATGATTATAAATGGTAGGGACGGCTACCCTCGGGGGTTGACCTCAACGCCTGTCGGGTCGCCTGCAGAATCTTTCGACGACCAAAAATATCACTTGAATACAAAAGCCTTTCCGAAAATATGGATCCATAAAAATGTTGCGATCATAAAATACCGTGCCCTATAATTTTCCAATCCTTGATAAATACAAGTAATTCGCGTAAAATGAATTGTGAACACACGCTGGGATCTTAATTCACAGTTATAAAACATGGAAAAATTCTGTGCTGTAGATTAACGAGGCAAATTGTTAGTTTTCTTTCAACGAATTTAAAAGTCAAGGATATTGTGATGTCTTTTTTAATTTAAGAGGAAAATTAGTCCTGCCTTAGTTTCTTTGATCTCGAAATCATAATACCGATACCGATCCGGCGATATTGGAAAGCGTCCTTAAAATATTTGAGAGGCACCTCGCAACTCAGCTGCACCGAACGATCGACCGCGAAGTAAAAGTCTGGCAACGTGCCGTATTCCCCGACATTTTTCATTAAAAGGAAGAAGAAAAAGCAAGGGCAAGGAAAACGCAAAGTACTTGGCCGAGTAGAAGTAAAATGGCGGAAAAACGGAGCTTTCTTGTCAATTAAATCGTCGAGATAGAAGTTATACCGATACTAAATACGAAATTTTATCGCTATATTAACTTTCCATTGGCCTGAATAATCAAAGTTACTTGTTTTGCATGGAACAAATTTATACGACAACTTTTTTAGCGGCAAGATTTTACTATCTGCTTCGTGTTAATTTCAAATGAATTCTAAATCCTTCGAAAGATGAAACGTTAATCAAATAAATGGAACGTAATCGTTAAAATTATATACTGGTATGTACTTATTCCTTTTTCATTTATTTATTTCTTCTCTTTTCATCATATATTTATTCATCGTTTCCCATAAAAACATTTTGTTAACATGGAAGATGTCCAAGGAAAATAGAGGAAATGAAAAGATCACTGTGTGAATCGCTTTTAGTCTTTGTGACAGTTGAGGGAAAAGTAGCAAAGGGATGGCAGTCAATGGCCGCACGTGGTGGATGAGCGCTTTCAGCTTCTTTTAGCAAAAATCAATTTCGCTGACGCTACTTATAATCCGATTAATTAAAACCTAGCCGTGAAGGATAGGACGCACGGTTCTGAAACCTAAAATACGAAATATTATACGGCGTATTATGAAATAAAAAGAGCGAATTACTCTCACTAGCCTCGGGGCCGAGCGTCGTTTTAATGGATATAAAATCCATCTACCGTTAGAACTTTCTCGCATCACGTAAAGTTTTAAAGTATAGAACGGAAAATTGCGTTTTAATTGCGTGTTCCTAGCCGAAGGTTTAAATGGGTGCATATTTCACGAGAAATCGATACACAAGTCTTGTGGTGCACTCGTGCTGAAAAAACAAATCGAATCGTTTCTTGAACCCCGTGTAATATACTTCTAAAGGTAACAAATATCTCGTGTAAGAAACGCATTAACATCATTGAATTAAAAGACGTGATTTGATAAAAGGCAAATACGTGTATGACATTAAAGAACATTGTTGGCAGCTCTCTGAAAATCCCTTGTTTAAAGCAAATTTCAGCGCGAAATTTTCAATAATCCGGTAAATATATCGTTTCATATTTTAATTATTACGCGTACGGTATTCGAGAATTTCTGGTTAAAGTTATAATCACGTTGAAGGGAGAAAAGTTAGATTTCTTGAATCATTCTACCGCTAAGATCCATCTTAGCTTCGTCTAAATTATTTCGTTCCCTTAGTTTCATTCATGCGTTATTTAATTCAAGCTCAGTCTTGCTCACAACTATCTCTCTACGGAAATTTGCGGAATGCGACGGATCTCTCTCTCTTTCTCTCTCTCTCTCTCTCTCTCTCACTCTCACTCTCTCTCTCTCTCTCTCTCTCTCTCTCACTCTCTCTCTCTCTCTCTCTCACTCTCTCTCTCTCTCTCTCTCTCTCTCTCTCTCTCTCTCTCTCTCTCTCTCTCTCTCTCTCTCTCTCTCTCTCTCTCTCTCACTCACTCACTCACTCACTCACTCACTCATTCACTTACTTTCTCTCCTCTAGGAGAGTGGTTCAAAGAAATTTAATTTCAATGCTAAAGTCAAACTGTCGCATTCTGACGAAAGAACATTCGTTTGAGTTTATCTTCGATTCTTGTTATCTACATTTTCGCTATGATTATCTTCCTTGTTCGTCCTTTAGCGTCGTCGCTTCCATCGAAACTTTTACCTTACATTCTTATTCATGAGCTAATAGGGTATATTACGGGACGTAGATTTAAAGTTTTGACGAAATTTAAGTCCTTATACAGAAACCAACATTGGAAACACTGTTTTAGCTGCAAATTTTCCATCTAAAAGTTATCGTCAGTTAATCTTTATCAATCGCGAAAATTACCGACGTTTATGTTGCAGAGTTAAGTAATCATGGCAGATTGGTTAAAAAAAAAAAAACAGAAAAAAGTAGGTTTTGCGGAACGATCGACCTTAAACCGTTTTCCTGACTGACGATGGCCTTGTTTCAGTAACCGTAATGAGTAATGGGAAAACCAATTGCAATTAGATTCGAATGACGTGATTGCAATGATACCGCCTGCACGATTACTTGTTCTTTAGCCGCATGGTTTGCGAGTAAGCAAGCCCTGCTTGCGTTTGGCGCAGTTCCGCCTCATCGTTGCTTCATTATCCGTACTTAACGAAGCTTTTCTGCAAAGCACTACGATCGATTCGAACCAGTTCCTGTGGAAAAATAAACCATCAAACGGCTGGGAGGAAATATTCCCTATTCGCGTTGCCATAGATACGGAATAAATGAAATTATTTTGCAATTATTTCTTGTACCGCTGGAATTTATAATAGCTACATGGTAAATTATTGTAAGATATTATTATACTTCCATTGTCCTCTGCCACAGAATTTAAGTCCTTCGACAGAAAAGAAAATCGCGAAATTCTGTCAATTTCGTCGCTGATAAGATACTCAACGGTAGATGTAACATTCAGAATTAAAAAAGAATAAATAGATATAATCTTCGCATAAATCAGAGTGCGATTGTAGATTTTTTCACACGTCGTAATGTGTATGTTCATCATGCGAACAAAAATCTCCGAGCCCCGAAGGAAAGTTGATTTTTCTTTCTTAGTAATTTCGAACTCGCGAGTGATCCTCTCGAAAGAACAGCTCGAGAAAGATCACTTTAAAGTACGTGACGAGAGCAAAGAAGATGCATTTGCATCTCAAACGGCTGAGATTAAGAAGTTGAATCATTCCCGCGTTGCATTACAGTACAGAAGCTTCTTACGGTGTGACCAAATGTTCTTCGGCAAAGTAGGTTGCACGAAACTCGTCCAGGATACTCAGTTTGGAAAGAACTTTCCAGAAACACCTGGCAAATTTTAACAGCAACTTCTTCAGACACATTTATTACACGTTATCGATACAACTTGGTAATTGGGTTTTAACGACGTTACTTAAAAGCTTACTGCCTCCTCCGTTTATTAATCGGAATTTTCATCGAAGAATTTTTTCTGAATTAAACCGAGAACAACTCTTACATTTCTAATATCTCGCTAAATGGAAGCATATTTTATGTACCACGATATTCTCTCGTTTCCTACATTCTGTTGTTTCAGAGAAACATGCCACGTTTCTCTTTTTCACAGAAACACGTAGCGAAAATAAAACAAAGCAACGTGATCTTCGAGAAACACGTTCGTCTTCGTAAATCCTTCAATATTGTAAACTTGTTCTACGTTCTCTCTGCGATGCCCTCGCGCTTTTGTTCAACTCTGTTCTAATAATTACAAATAAAAAAGGAAATGAAGATTCACGAAGATATAAGAATTTCTAATTCGACGTTGCGCACCGTTTAACTGATTACTTGTAAATAATTTCTATAATTTTTTGCCGCAGAATTACATTCAGAATTTTCCATAGCTGCTCAGATAGAGACAGCTCGAAAAATTCCAATCTATATTATTGCGGAAAATTAATTGCACTTTTTGCGCCAGTAACTAAGCTACAAAATCGCGTTAATATTTTAATCACCTGTTGAGCTGCTATTTCCTAGTCTCGCCATTTCGCTCGGTACGATAACAGTTTTATTAATGGTTCACGTTTTTCATTATGTTACTCTAATGATATATTTACCTCTATTCATATCTGAAGATTTGTAACGTGAAAATATCTCTTTTTCTATATTTCTCTTTTTCCCAACCATTACGAATTTAATCATCTAAAAATGTTCATTGTTAAAACGAATTAAATAATCATGCAAGTTAGCTCTTTTGTTCGGCGAACTTTCAGTTCATAAAATTACCTAGCGCATTATCCATCGTCGTCCTGTATAATTCAATCGGGCCAGAGAAGGCAGTTCAATTCTAAATCTAACCCGAAATGAAATCTACGTTTCTGAAACCGGTGCAATTAACAGTGCGGTTAACCAGTAATCGAATCACAGAGCGTGAAGAGAATCGGCGAAAGAAGATTCAAGTGGTAAGAGGATGAACCTCTTGATATTTCCTTGCAAGAACTTCACAATCAAGTTTTGCAACCGACTCTTAGCAACAACCCTCGTAAGTTGGAAGAGCCACTCAACTATCGAGCAGCCACTTGAAAAGTAGAAACTGGAAGTCACATGTTACGATGCGAAACTGCGCAACCAGGCCAGAACTTCTCCTGCTCCGCCCCCGCACCGCGATATCCCGATAAAACCGCAACGTGCATTCGCACCCCGTGAGCAGACACCCGCGTAACTGCACATCGCCCCGAGCCACACCTGCGAACGCTACTTTGGAAGTTTTCCCGGGACCAAATAATTCTAAAACGAAATTACAGGGAGGCGCGAGTTTCCATCCAAATGGCTGAATTTTGTCGTCTCTATGCGCTATATTCGTGGAAGGCATGAAACTCACGTTCAAACAACCGAGAAGTAAAGCAGGTGCGGCGCCATCATTTTCAATTAAATGTATTGAACGAGGACGAGTGACAGCAGCTTTTTCGAACGTGGGAAACGTCAGGAATAAAACAGTGATTTTTAATTCTCGTCCGTGCGTCTTGTATAAATTTGACGATTGTTGCATAAATATAAAGACGTTGCGTTTTTTCAAATTTTTATCAAACCGTTCCAAATTTCTCTCCTCGATACGAACACTCCGGTATCGTTTCTTAAAATGTTTGTTGCTTAAATTTTCCAACAACAGCAAGTCTAGTCAAGTACGTTAACTTGTATGAACACTTGAGTAGATAACTGACTTAAAGTTAAGCAACTCGATTAATTTAACCAATTAAATTGGTTTAAGCCAATCTACTCTAGTCACTCTTATGAGCTATCACTCGATAATATCAGAGGATTAAATATCGTCCATCAAAGGGAAGGATCAAGACTTCAGGGATTCGAATCGAAGGATCGTAACTATCTCGGATGTTGGGTTTTCAATGTATATTAATCCGAGGATCTTTTCTTTTGTTTCGATCGTTTTCTGCTGCTGTCGAATCGAAAGATCCGGGCTCGTCTGAGCTTCGATAATCCTCACGGGATAAGGCACCAGGTTAAAAAGAGAGTGGCGATGGGAGGGTTACGCCCGATGAAAAGTCGCGATCCAAAGGGCCTTCGATGAGGCTCGCCGTGGCGAGTTCACGGATTACGCTAATAGGAACTTCATGAAATTTATACGAGTAGCGGCTTAAAAGTTCAATTTCTGTTCGTGGCCCCGGCAAAAGACCGAAACGTCGATTCAATTACGATTAAAGGATTAACAAGATGCGTAAGGGTGGCGGGTTACTTTTTCCGCGTCTCTTTTTCATTCTCGTTCGGCTTCTTTTTCTTGCTTGGAAACTGGGATATGCCTCGTCGAGGATCCTCGAGCATTGCCGAGTCGACTAACTCAAGAGGGCATGATAATCCAACGAGGCTTCGACACTTGACTATCTTGCGGCTTCCATCACCGGTTCTTGCATGTTTCGCTGTGGATTTTCATCCATGCTTCTGCTTAATCATCTATAATCTATGCCTTTTGTATCGCCGCCTGTGAAATATCGTGCGGTAGATTCGAGTCCTTTCACGGACGATGGGAATCATTATTTCCACCAATTAAAGTCAGATGAAATCAATATATGCAATTGGCCAAATATATGCAGTAGACCAAACTGTAAATGTCAATAGATTTGTAATTTATTCAATACTAACGATACATAAATGTACAATGCAACAAATTTCATTGTATGATAATGAAAAGAATATTCGCGTTAACTTCGTTACTGACTACCAGAAGATTCAAGAATTTCCTACAAAATCTTCGAAGCATGGGAAACATGTCAAACAATCTTTTATACTGCTTGTTTCGTGCGCGGAATATCAAAGAAAACTCAGCATACCCGGATGATGGATTAAAGATGTAGAAACGTTTCTGTTCTAACAGTGCTGCCTACGTCTCGTATTTTCTCTGCGTTCGATATGATCCAATAAAGCAGGAAAGTTTGACTTAAATTTCAGAGTTCGTACGTAGTTGTCGCTAGCTCAGAAGATTTATGAATTTCGGTAATACGCCCTAAATTCTAGAAATGTTTCGTTCAACAGCTTCACACGTAGCTCATAAATCTTAGCTGCAGACCGACCCTTTCTGTTGCAGAGTTTGGGAAAGGACGACTGGTGGGCACCTTGACGAACTTCGAACTGCAAACTGCAAACTCCTAAGTTTGCACGACGGCCGAAGGGTACGATCCTCCACGGAACAGTCTTCGAGTCTTCCTTAAATCTATCTAGGATACAGCGATCAAAGTGTTTGTAACAAATGAAGAATACTCCTTGACGCCGGCGTGTAACGCAATACTTCAAATTCAGCCCATAACTATTCATCACTACGCGTACCCAGCGCTGAAACTATCACGTCGAGCTCCCTTCGAGCACCGAATGAAAAATTACGCGTCAACATCCATTGCCTTCCCTTCAACGATGAAGTGTTTATTCCAAAGCCTTGGGAAAACAGTATGAAAATGTTGCAAATCTCTCTCTCTCTCTCTCTCCCTCTCTCTCTCTCTCTCTCCCTCTCTCTCTCTCTCTCTCTCTCTCTCTCTCCCGATAAATTATACCATTCATCATAAATTGTAGGCGAAAATGTTTATTCGATAAAAATTTATCGGACAAAGAGTGGTTTGTCATCATCTGATGGACGACTTTTTAATCAGTTCGCTTTGGAAATGTTTTATCAAGAATTTGCTACTGTTTAGGCTATCTTTTGCAATTACTGTAATTTCGCAAACGGGAGTGATTTTTTTGAATAAAGGAGATAGAACAAGAGACGGCAGAAGAAAACTTTCGATTGCAGATACACGCGATAAGACTCGGGTGGAAATAAGTTATTGCCGTTACTTCCACTGCATTATCGATGAAAAGTGTTAACGGACGAATCCAGTGCCAACCGATTTCCAATATCGGCTTCGTCACGAACTTTCGCACATAACTTTAAGAATAACGATGTATAAAGGGGAACCTTGAAATAAAGGAGAGAACAATAATTTGTCTTTCCGTCAAAACCGGATTTTCACAAGTTTCTTGGTCGCCAGCCAGATTTTCTTGAAGAATATTTTTAAATAAAGGCGATCCTTCGAGTGACAAAAGGAAAATTCTTAACATGACGAAAACATTATGAAATTGTTAAATCGTTAAAGAACAGGACTGTGATTTTAGTATTTGTAAATATCTAATAATAAAACTTATAACTGAAGTACAGTCCTTCAGATACTCACGAAGCGATTTAAAGTGCTTCAACTCGGAAGATTTTTACGCCAAAGATATATACCATTAAAATAACGTTATGAAGTGTAATAATGAAGTGACCAGAAGCGCCATTAACTTCTGACATATCGATTATGATTGATAACCAAGAGTTTTAAATTTAATATTTAAAAACACACACACACACATACAGAAAAATATTAGAACAAGGAGGCAAAATCTAGTGAGAAAAATCTTAGAAATAAATACATCATCAAATTCTATCGTCATCGTCGTGATCAAATCGATCCAAACGAATCCTTGAGACAAAACAGAAGAGAAAAGAAGAGATTAAAATATCAAGACGAAAAGTACCAAAAAGCTTTTGATTGCTGGTGCTGGGATGCCCCCATGACAAAAGGGAGGCACGTGGTGATGTCTTGTTGTTGTTGGTGTTGCGACAACCTCGGCAGTGCCGGTTCTTCAAGTGCTGGTGCTGGGGGTGTTGTTACTGGTGCATCTGGTGGTAGTGTTGTAGTTGGTACTAACGCCAATAACGCCGGTGGTAGTGGTCTCGGTATTGCTTCCGGTCTTTCTGCGATGCTGTCGTTGGTAGTCGTCACCGTCGCTATCAGTACAGGAGAGTGGCTTTTGACGGAAGAGAAACTACCGAAAACTTCATCGAATGCTTCTGTGGAGCCTGACAGCAAAGTTACGTACAGTGGTCTGTGGAGAGTCTGCGTTGCTATAAGTAAGTAGCTTTAACGAAGTTCTATACCTCACGATACAATTGTAAACACTCAGCTTCGATCAAGCTTATGGTTATGTATCCATTGGAGATTTATTTGTAACTTTGTTTCATCCTTCTGGCCAATTATTATTTTCCATTTTTATCTCCTTTGTAATGAAATATTTGCTTTTCAACGAGGAAACGTTCTGTGCTTATTTGTTAACATTTATTTTTATATACGAAAGCTAATAAATCATTGAATAATTCAATTACTCGCTGCACCCATTCGCATGCTAAACAATGAACAAATATAAACTTGGGAATAAGTCGAGAAATATATTTCAGCATTAGTAAAATCCGTAATACTTGAGGGGGTAATATTATGCTAATCTTCATCGTTGCTTCCATAAACAAGATACGACATTCCTTATAATTGCCGGAATCAGCTTAATTCGTAATCTGCTTATGAAGTTGAGAAAAACAGCAGAGTTACGAAGATTGACTTGGAAATAGATCGGTGGCAAAACTGTCGCGATGTGATTTTACTTCTTTAAAAAAAAAAAATAGTGCCAAAAATCTCAAAATCATACGCTTAGAATATATACTTGACGATATCTTGTTGCAATATAGAATCATAGTGGATTTGAAAAATATATTATCAAGAGTAGAATAACATGGGACGATATCCAGGATGCGAAAGGTGACGAATGACAGTGGAAATTTTGGAAAATTCGCGATAGCATCGATAGTAACAGAGGCGCTAAAGAAAATGTTGACTCAGCTCTTGCCATTGCATTGACCAGCCGGACATACCAGCTCGGAATAGATCAAATGTACGTGTGAATAAAAGCTTCAGCTATCTGTTCAAAAAAAAAAAAAAAAAAAAACAAAAAAAGAGAGAGAGAAAGGGAAAAGAAAAACGAGTAATATACTCAAAATTATTACTACGCAATTTCTTTCCATAGTATTTCAGAGTATACTTTCCATTCCGTTTGTCTTTTTATTCTTAAAGCCCTTTTAAGCCAACCTCAATTCTGTGGAAAAGCATTACCACACACTTTGGAGAATTCGCGAGCGAATTGTAACGACCGATCCGCTTATACTATTCGCATCGTGTTTGAAAAGTGATATAGAAATAGATACGACAGTGGGAAACGATAACGGAAATTGAAAAAAACTCCCGGTGAAAGGAAGCACCGTGAAACCGGAAAATTGTTTGGGACCTTCTTTGAAAGTACACCGAAGTACTCCAACGAACAAAATTGTATTTAAGGGAATCTAATTCAGCGTCGTTCGAGCTTTTCCCTAAGCTCTGAACCGTATCAAAGGATAAAGGGGAAAATAAAATAGTTACGTATATGCCGTAGTTGCTTATTAGGTAAAGCGAAAAAATTTCCAAAGAACAGCGTTATACGTTTCGCAGAAAATACCACTGAAACTATGAAAAGATACCTTATATTATAATTTCGTTGAGTAAATGGTTCGCAAAAATTAATTATATAGTAACTTAAAAGAAATTAATCATCTACGATAAAATTGGGGAGTTCCGAAGAAACTTAATTTTCTTCGTTTCTTCGAATAAAAATAAAATAAAATGACCACTGTATCGCGCATTGGATTATGTTGGTTAGTATTCAATTCTAAGTTCTCAGGAGAAACTAATTTCCCTCGAACAATGCGAATTAACTAGCTTCTTCGGAAGAAAATTGAATCACTCCTGTAACACGAAGACCTACAATTTCTTTTAACTCGTATTTCTACAAACCTTGTTAACCTCTGTGAAAGGATTTTCTACTTAAGAAGTGATAATATCTTCTTTTCAAGATATGCTATGCTATGCTATGATTAAAGAATCTACAAATGAGAGAATGGAATATATTAGCTAATCTCATTTTAATCGATTGTCTAGAATATCTTTTGCATTTAAAAATTGATACATTTAAATATATTAATTAAAATACAAAGACGTGAAGCATCGAAGTAATTAACAGAATGTATAGCTATTTAATCTTCAAACGTCCACAGTTGCTTGACGTGAGAACTAACTTCTAGATTCTGTCCCTCTTGGGTATCACGTATTCCTAACTTCTCTACCTGTCGACAAACACTCTCAGTGTCCTGTGGGCTTTCTCGACGTTTCTCTGCGTGACTGTTCACCATGCACGCTTACAATAATAAAATACAACTTCAATATTATTGGCGACAGCAGATATCGATAATACATCGAGTTAAACCGTATGAAAGTTAAGATCAAAATAAATAATGATGAAACGAATAAATATGAAATCGAAATTGTGTTAAAATATCACGCATCGTTTGGATGGCTTTATCGTGTTTTAATCACATTATATCGTAAACTAAATTAAAAATTTCAAAATATAGCTGAGCGAATGTACAAAGATAATAAAATGAAAACGAATTTTCGATATCATCTGCTAGAGATAGGTATCTAATTCAAATGAATACGAGTTTCTGTTTTGTCGTCACACCATCAGTTTATTTTTCATTTTTCGCTAATAACTTTTCAAAGATACGATCAATCGACGCTATTTCCAGAGCGATAAATGCCGCAGTACCAAACGTTTCTGTCCGAGTATTTTCTTTTTCAATGGAATTATTTTACTATAAATTCGTCTTTTTCTATAGTACAATTAAACTAAAATCATTTATAATTTTAAAAGACAAATAAAGCTATTAATTTTAGTTTAAAATATTTTCGAAACTATTTTAATCAACTCTCATCCATACTTGTAAGGGAACGTGGACGTTCTACGAATAAATTCCACGACTAACTTGTGCACTTAAAAAGTAGATTTTTCATTTCGACGATTCGAGATATCGCCCTCCATTTCACAGTTTCAACTGTTTTGCATAGCCGTTTGTGAACTTTTCTTGAATACTTAACCAACAGGACTTACGAGATCCCTCGAGTAACGTTATAGCTAGAGTTTAGTGCGTACTATTCTTAAGGCTGGATAGTACCATCTGTTTCTACTGGCATTTGTCTGTCGCGGTCCTCTCTCTACTTTACAAGTGTTCATGAAATTTTTATCTTAATTATCTATTTGATATTCATGGTATTGTATTCATCGTGAAGTGATATTAAAGTTAACAATATTTTCATAAAGTCAGCAAATACACGAAAAAGATTAATACAGATAATTAGAACGTTCATTTCGCCAACAGTAAACAAATCCCAGGATTTTATATATATTTTTCTAGCACTTTTAATTTCACGGCTACACAACACGTAGTATCATATCTTATGCATGAAAATTATAAATCGTTTCATCCTCTGTTAACTTTCATAGGTACGACACTGCTGGCGAGCTACATGATGGTCCAGCCTTAGCTGCATTGCTAGACACGTAGGTCTACGTGCTTCAACCTTTGAATATTAATGTCTAAACGGAGCCGAGATACCACTGAAATATTCCTCCACTATAACTTGCAGTGTTCTGTCAATGTACCAACTTTATCCATTATTGTCCTACCGTTAATTGATTATGACGTGGTCCAATCTGTGTTATTACCATCCTATTATTATCATAATGTGGCAAGGGAAAAACGATTTCTATGCATAATGTCTTGATAATCTCGTTAACCATAGTTGAATATGAGACAAACGCAATAGGTTGAAAGTATTCAGAGATACCTTTGGCGGTTGATTGCAAGCTTCTCAAGATCTTTCTGTTCTCAACAGCAAAAGATTTCCCTCGGCCGAGGAAAACAACGGAATGGCATTTAACTCATAATACTTGAAAAGCATTTTGCCTTTACCATTCCACTTTGCTATCTCACAACAGAATTTAGATATACATGTACATACTTTACGTATACTCCACACGCGGCACAGTGAAACGCCATTCCTTATGTTCCTTGATAAGAACAATTTATTTTAATTTCACTACTCCATGGCTATACATTTCCGTATCGTGATCTGATATTGTATCCTATTACAATTGTCATAACTTTAAATAATCAACTTAACAATTACATACATCCAATTAAAGTAAACGGATGAATCAATATATATCCAAAATAAAGTTACGATCTTTTCTCAGATTCTATCATGCGAATATCCTTCAACGCCTTTAATAGAAGTATAATATAAACGTTCAAATAATTTCGCGAGTCTTATTCTACCTATTAACAAATTTCATAAATACATCCCGAACAATTACCACTCCAATCTTCGTATATTAATAACCGAGACACAAACAGAGAATTCCACTTTAATTTCTTCTTTTATTTATCCAACGTAAAAACTCATCAAGCTATATCAATACAGGGTAATAATCTCCACGAAACAAAGGTGAATCATCGTTGATTTCCAGTATAAACGCTTCTTATCCTGTTCTTTATCCATTCGCCAGGCACCGCTGAGATTTCAGTGAATACAGAGGCGAGGGCAGAAAGCATTTAACAGGTAATATTCGCGAAGCGTTCTGTGATTCCGGTCCAGGCTCTCTCGATAGGAATGACGGCATGGAATGGGAGAGAATCTGAAGGAGACGAGTACAGTGGGTCGGAAATGACTCGTTACCGAGGGCACCGGAAACCGCTTTCCTTTTGCTGCCGCCATCGCTCGGCCTCCAAGCAGTTCCACGCCTACCAGGAGCGATGCCCCCTAGCTATGCCAGCAAATAAAGAAAAAAGAGCGAAAAAAAGCAAGAACGAGAAGGAAAAGAAATAGAAGAGCCGATGGTGGAAAGCTTCGTCCTCAGCCCACTACCGGATAACTTCTTATCTCGGTCGAAGAAACTCGAATTTTGTAGATTGAGGCAAAGACGAAAAGATCGAGAAAGAAAATTGCGTATAAAACATAGCCTATTTAGCCAGAAACGATGGTCGCTTGTTTCTCTTTTTCGATTTAGGCTACTGATTCGCAGACGTTCTCCTCTCTTATGTCAATCTGTATTCTTCCAAGGATTATTCGTTTTATGATAATTACATTTTGCGATATATCGTTCGTAACCATTTCTGCAAAGAATGAAGGTTATTCAGAGGTTTTAACTGGTTACGCAAGTATCCACGGTGAGAAATTAATGTAGCTTTGATGCTTTCATGCGAAGCTTAATACCACTATGGAACCATGCTTTTCTTCGGAAGCCCGTAGGAAGGATTTATGATGCATCTCACCCCGTTAATTCTGTTAATCTTAGAATCTCCGTTGCGCTTCAGTACACAATTTTGCAACTTGTTGCGAAAGTCAGCCAAGACTTTTTGTTTCCCAGTAGTTAACAGAGTTGCCAGCGCGTTTATCATTATTTCCTGTTAAAACTATCAAACTGGCGACTCTTGATATTAAAATTCTTTTTATATATTTAACGTCGAATCGTTCGAGTTTTTAATATCAACGTACCAGTAATACAAGTAACTCGTATGTATTCCATGATATCATATATGTATTTCACGAATACCATGATCCACTTCTTTAATTCTCCGGTCCTCTGATATTATTTGTGTATAAAAAAGATAACACGCGAGATGTGAAAGAGAATTTTTTCACAGAGGCAATGAGACATAAAGGTATGAGTATCGTGTGACACTAAATTCACCGAAGACAAATCTGATATTGTTATCCAATAGGAAGAGCACGCATATACGCGGCCGCTACGTTAAAACTCGGTTTCTGTGACAAATGCTTCTGGGTATTTAATAGAGTAATCGTGCCAGGGTAGTGTCTTCGTAACATGTCCAGGTAGCCAGACCCGTTTGTTCCAATTAGCCACGCTGATGTTAAATAATGTCACGCCGCGCCGGGGAAACCGGTCGCGCAACGTGCCGGCTACTCCCATTGCAGTTGTACGCTGGATGATCCCTATTTCGTTGTAAACTTCATCACCAGTCCGTGGTCTCGCGTGGCTCAATACGAATCCCCGTTTCTTCTTTAAATGGCCACCAGAAAATCGAAACGTTATTAGACTAGAACACGAAAATACGTATCTGCCACGTATTCCTTTTTCTCGGAAATTTCAACGGCTTGAGAAATGAAAGTCCTTTTTAATTAAAATGCTTATGACATGCTTTTCAATTAGATCCGTAGATTGAAAAAGTTTCTTTCCATCTGGGACTTTTGCACATCAATTCGTTCTCCGCTTGACCGAGATTTGATCATTTTCGTGCTACATAATACGGAAAACAGAAGATAAAGTCAGTGTTCGGATTGGAATTGCTTAAGTTCAAGCGACCCGGAGTTGTTTGAATAATTTCTATAATTTTCTAAAATAATGTTTCTAATTTCTCTGGACGCGAAAATGTTGAAAGCAGCATGAAACATTCTATGAATTATGCTCTTATTTTGTATTCTCTGCAGACAAGTGTGATGTACAGTATGTAATATTGTAACGAGTTACATTTATGAGAATGGCACACAGAAAATTTAAACTAAGCGAATTATATTTTCATCGTGAGTAAATTTAATTAAAGAAACAAGAATTATAAATGAAGCCGTGATAAACAAAATTCAGATCTTGTATATTATGTCTATCTGTCTGTCTGTCTGTCTGTCTGTCTGTCTGTCTGTCTGTCTGTCTGTCTGTCTGTCTGTCTGTCTCTCTCTCTCTCTCTCTCTCTCTCTCTCCCTCCCTCCCTCCCTCTTCACCCCTCTCTCTCTCTTTCTCCCTTGGAATTTAACTTGTAAACTTACAGACCATAATAGTGCGTAACCATAATTATTTGACAAATTTGGAAACATTCCTCCATTTTTAACCAAAAAATAATATTGTCCCTATGTGCGATATTCTCTATACTAATAATTAATATGTCCAAAATTTAATTACAATATGCGAATTTCTAGAATAGATGGCCGCATTAGCCTGCCAGCGGAAATTAGAGAATATGGAGCCCAGCAGAAGTTGAAAAAATGAAATTCTGCGACGAACAACTTTAATTCTTCATTAGCGAAACTTCTTATTATATTAGAAATATATTCCCAAAATGACCTTCTTAAATCATAAAATATCACGTATCTGCATATACTTTACAAACTTTCTAACCAAAACTTTCGCGAGTTTTCCAGTGTCAGAGGTAAGTAGAGGTTTGAACACGTAAAACCTCTTTCAGATCCTGACGCTTTAAAATCACTCTTGCTCCCTACGACAAACATATTTCAACAACTTCCACAAATATACAGATGGATGTAAGAACCTGCTTAACGAGTTCTACTTGTCACCAAAAACCAAAGTACATAATAATACTATTACGACCAAGTTACAGCAATCTCGATCATTGAAATGGTTTCATAATATCGAAATTACGCAATCCCCTGCCATTTTTGGGATAGAATACGGCTCACTGAAAATATGTGAAACGGCAATCCCGTGAACGAGGCTCTATCATTCCTCGCGAAAGCGCTGCTCTCGAAGAAAAACGAAATTGCCAAAATGAGAAGTTGGCAAAGGGGCGCGTGTTTCCGATTCTCCCATGTTACGCTAAAACGGCGACCGCAGTGCATGATCGAGCCGCGGTGTACGCGAACGCGAGCAAGTTATTATTTCTGTTATACGTATACCTCTGTCAGTGGGCAGCCTGCAGCGAACCTGGAATATCGATTCTCAACTGTCGAAGGTAGGCAATACGGCCGACTTCCGGCACGAGCCGGAAATGACTGTTCCACGCCTGCCAACCCAATTCCCCGTTCTCCGTTTCCCCGTACCCATAGCAGCCGCAGCGAGCTGCGTAACTATAAAAGCCCGACGCTTTGCGTTCCCTTGCGAATGATTTCGAGAAACGCTTTGATAGTTGGATGCACCACTTCGGCATTTGTTCCAAAATACCGAATGGTAAGCGTGTTTAATGATCGACGCTTGATACGCGCGTGCCTGTAATCGACAGGAACACGAATCCCACTTTTTAATGCCCCGTAACGTGTAGTAGTATCGGTTTAATGACAATTACCAAAAGTAAATACGCTGGAAACACGGTCGCGCTTCGCCACCTGTTTCAGCTTAGTTTCGGCGTCGAGTAACGGAATGTTCGATGATTTGCATAACGTAATTATTTAGTGCGCGGCTCACCGTTTAATTTGGGTACGATGTTACAAATAAGTGATTTATGTTGTTTATCTTTGCGGTAATTATCCAACTTCTTTGCTTTGGTCATTTATTTATATACATTTTTCGTTTTGTTTTGAAAAATGTTATTAGGAATATTAAAAAACATTCTTTATGCAAACGTTTCGTATCGTTTGGAACAGTACGTATCGATTTGTTGATTGTATTAATTTTAAAACATATGGGGAACATTGTCGGTACGAAAGGAATCGATAGATTGGTTCGTAAAGATTTTCAAATTGAGATGAATTACGATCATCGTACTTGTTTGCGTAAAGTAGAGCTGCTTAGATGGAAGTAATGATCGATTCATGGGCTGAATGTTCGTAAAACGTATTTATTGGAAAAACGCGCAAAAACTAAAGTAGCTTTGTTAGTGGAACGGAATTACAAACGAGCATTTCAACTTCAGAACATTATAAAAGCATACATTTGTTGTTTTCGTGAATTTAACGATACGAAATAGCATTTCTTTGATTCATATTTGAAAGGCAGTTTTATAAATCTCTGCCACAGTACCGTAGCCATACATCATACGCATATAGCGTACGACAATCTTTCAATCGTGACAAGATCTACTTCGTACAACTTTGATTGAGGGCATTCCTTTCGTACGCTCTGTAAAAACGTTGCCCGACGATGTTTCCGCTTTACCGTTTCCATATTTTAATCGATAACTAAAATATTTGATAGGCCAAGTATGTTATTAGTCCTAATATGTTATTAGTCCTTTCTTTTTACCTTTCGATTTCACAACATGAATGTGGACACTGATTTTTGGACGTTTCATGAGAATCCGATTTCGCACCCGTTTCTAGACTTTACATCAAATACATGAACCGTAAATAACGATTGGATGAACATGAAGGGATTTACGTAAAATTTACTGACTGACAATTGACCGAATCTCAAAAATGTTTGGATGCTAAAATTAATCCGTTTTGAATGACAAGTTTTTAAACGCCAAATAAAATATTGAAACTAGCTAATTGCTAGAGAAGTATATTGACTCTCTTTGTCTAAATATACATTTTACTGCTTTATTTGAGAGAAAAGGTCTTTCATCTTTATAAAATACGTCCCACTTATTAAAGAGAAAACTCGTTGCATGACATACATCTTGAAACGAACGCATCCGGAAACATCCCTCGATCATCTGCAGATGATATTAGAATAGAGACATATTTCGCGTTCTATTTACGTGAAGCTATTGCAAGCCTGCCATTGCAGTAAGATTTGCTGTAGAGAGATATCGATTGCGATAAATCAAATTGTATAAAACAGAACCATTGCGTTGTGACGGACGACTGGTCTAATAACGTGACATCAAAGTAAAGTGTGCAAAACTCACAAGTCACGGGTTATCGCTCTTTGCCATACGGTTCGTTTCAATTAAATCTAAAATTGTGAGAGAAACGTAAAAGATAGTACGACGAGAAGAAGAAAGATGATTTACTAGTCCAAGTCTTATAAATTACATTCATGCGCTGCTTCCCCTTTTCACTTTGAATTCGTCTAACTTTTCCCTCGCGACTCCCTTTGAACATTTCCATTTTTACGTAGTTAGATTACCAAAAGATAATTACGTTCTTAGTTCTCTTATTACTGCCTCCCGTTCAATCCACAAATCAATACTAGACCCGCGAATACATCGTCACACGCATAAATTTTCATTTAAAAGACGAAAATTAAGATTCGATAGATCAAATCATCGAGTTTTCCTTCCGAGAAGTTAAATTTCTGTTTGACA